>NW_027286763.1:80788965-81008965 GCF_022747635.1 Hetaerina americana
GAGAGGCTTAGAATAAAAACAATATCAACTTTCCCTTCGCGATCCTCGGACCACCTCCTCCACTCTCGTCCGCCAAATCGGCACCGTGGAACACGCGGGCCAATCGGCGGCCTTGACTCGCAAAACGCGTCGAGTGAGACGGAGCTCCGACCTATTGCGAGGACCCACACTGAAGCGACGATCAAACGGAGGAGACGGCTCAAAACTGATCGATATTTATCAAATCGGCAATCAATAGAAGAAATAATTGAGTTTTTACACGTTCCACACTTTCTTGTACCAGTTTAAAGGGTGAAAAAACTGAGGTTAGCCGTAGAAATCTTCGATTGAATTGAAAGAATTAATAGTAATAGCTTAGGTGGATAATGTTTTCAAATGCTACAAAGAAATAGCATACAAAAATCGCGATGTATAATATCTCAACACGAATGATTTGGAGTAAATAATTCAACTCAATCGAGGTAGAGAGTCACCCTGGACATGTTTAACCGTGGGGAGCCCGGGGGAAAATGTTAGGTGGGAAGGTCATAGCCAACCTGTCGGCGAATACGCATTAAGTGTGGAGATACTTACTTCGCGTTCACCCAGGCCACACTGTCATTGCAACAACGAATCATGTAGACGAAAATAAATATATTAAAAATGACAATGTCATCATGTTGATTCGTCGCAAAAAAGCATAATTTTTTATAGTTCTGAGTTAGGTTTTGTGACATCGAGGGACGCACTAATGTGGAATTAGCAGTAAGGAATGTTTACACTCAAGTTAAAAGTAATTGAAACGATCACCAAGTAAGGATAAAATATTACTCTAAAAATGTCTGAACACCCAGAATTTCATTACTTATTCGTCTCCCCAGTTCTAATATCAAATTATCTTCCTGAATACTGATTGTTTCAATTCTCTATTACTGTATCAGTCCGACTGTTGCTGGAAAGGGATATTTTGCATTATTTTCTGATTCAGTTGTGACAAGCTCATTAAGGGGGAGGAGAGAGATGCATTGACTGCGCCTCATACTCTGGTGGCGGAATTGAAATGTTCACCTGGTGGCCTCCGCATCCACCTGGCGTGCGCGTCAGGCCGATTGGTGAAGATTCATCATCGATCTCCTGGACCTGATTCACTCTCGTTCGAACACGATCCTTGCGTCTAGGATTGCTCCTCTTCGGTTCCTCGGACCAAACGGTAACCATCCTGCTAAGGGAGTCTTCAAGAGGAGGGAAGGGGTGACGGGTGAAAATGACCATGGCGAGAAAGGGATCCGACGAGGTTACTTATATTGATATATATTATCTCTACCGATGGTATGTTCCTTTGCCTATGGGAGAGAGGCATGGACAATATCAGCCGCAAAAGAGAAAAAATTGGAAGCAATTCTTTTACGAAGAATTTCTACTAACCTATAGTGATTCCCGTACTATCCCTACTCATAAATTCATATGTATATACAAGTTCCTCTCCTTTATGACGTTGCATCATTGCTTTCCTTCTGTCCTTTCCTCTTTTGTGTCGTCTATTTCTCCTTTTGAGAGTGAAACAGCTCCATAACGCCACCTCTTGGCCAAAGAATCGGGGCACTTAGCTGCATAAACCCCCCGCAGAGCTGTGTAAATTACGTTTCCTCGATATCTACAGCTAGCTGATTCTCCCCTTCGTCCGTCATGCGGTCGAACAGACAACGTCGCGCATATGATTCTAGGCTGCGACGATATACTCAGTATTCCTCCGTATTCCTAAATAGTAATTTCAACTGCTGGGGCTGATATCGTTTAAGTTCAGAATTATGACAAGTAATCACATGCAAATATAGAAGCTAAAGTTTTATCTCAGTATAATTAGCGATTTCATGTGAAGCAATTGATGTAATGCAATGAGAATACAATTAACAATAAAAGTGGTGGCATTCAAAGTTTTTCTGCCACACGCTTAAACAATCATCCCGTGCTCACAATACCCTTTGCCAACAAAACATTCGGGCCAAACACGAAATGGAAGACTTGTCGGTGGGATCTTTCCTACTTTTACTGAAATATTCGCTGTGACCGGGAAAATAGATGAGGTATTAACTAAATTCACACGAAAAGCTTTTCCTGGACAAATCGCTACGATGACATTAAGGCAAATATGACGAAGCTAATCAGTCGAAATTTTATACGTAATCCGGGTCTAAAATCGATTTAGATTTTAGAATTTAGTTTTATATTTTAACTAGCAATATATTTCATGGTTGTGACACAAAATAATTATGAATAGAATATTATCATAATCGAAAATAGCTTTCTGGGATCCCGGACACATGAAGCAGGAGATGATTTTCATTTATATTGATGCAAAACCGTTGATTTGGTGGTCTAGCATGTAGATCTTTCAGCTAATGCCCCAAGACCCACGTGTGATAGTATACAGTCTGCATAAAACTTCAAGACCCAAAATCGAACTACGGCGCTTTCTGGCCACCGGGAATTCCTGGGAACCAAGAGAGGAAGAGGAGGGAGGAGAAATCTTTATCCCCGATCTGAAGTGTGAGGATTTCGGGCACCATAAAGGTTTTTTGAGCACTGCCTACCCTCACCTCCAAAACCAAACTTCCGGTCTAAGAAAACTGTTTTATTTCATCTAAATACAAATCCCTTTGCGAATACTATTGAGAACCACTTAGATTTTTCGTTTCTTGAGCACACGAACGAACTTTCTTCATGAGGGCCCACTCCCAGCGGTCACCTACCTGAAGAAGCGGGAGGTTGGAGGATTGGAACGGAGGCGGTTGGCGAGGGAAAACTGCATAAAAAACAGACATACACATACACACGTGGAAAACGACGGCCGGTCACACCGGACCCGGCGACGACGTCGATTTCACGGTGACGTCAAGTGGGTGAGGGGTGGGAAGACAAAAAAGTCAACGGGGTCGACCCTCGGAAAGTGATTCAACAGACGCGGGCCGGGGCGTGCGGAAAAAATATCCCCTTCGGTCGTCAGCACCGTCCCTTCCCTCACTCACTCCACCTCCTTCCCCCACCAAAAAACTCCCCCATCGTCCATCACCTTCCTGTTACGTCAAACTCAAAAGGGGAGGACCGAGGTGGAAGACTTGAGAGTCGCAGCAGTGGGAGGTTTGGGCTATGAAGGAGCGTGGTGGGAGACAATTCGAAGAAAGAGGAGGACACTTGTTATTGCTGGGGAGACGACAGGGGATTATTTTGTATAGGGGCAAGTTTGCGGGGGGGGGAGGGGGTAGGTGGTCGCCGTCGGTGCCGCGTGGCAGGAGGAAGTAGATGACGGGTCGGAATTCTTGTGAGGTGTTTGGGAGAGAGGGAGAGACAAGGATGTGAGGAGGAGGGAGGGAGGGAGAATAGGAGAGAAATAATTGCATTTGAGACCTGAGGGTCTGAGGACTCGGGAAATTACGTCAATGATTACGTAATGATCCTCATCCAATTGCTGGGAGTATTAGAAATGGGAGAGGAAAATCTCGGCACACGTTTCGGATGTCCATTTAACAGCGACGGTCCACGCACAATTTTCAAATTTAAACCCCATTGCTCATTAGCATCTTTTCACACCCGAGAAAATGGCCTCAATGTCGCGGTCCACAACTCATGCCCAAATGGGACGGATAAGTAATAAATAAGCAATGTTTTCCAGGACTTTTCCATATTGAGAGACGGCTGCAATCAATATAAGCTTAGGCAATTTATGAGAGAAAAGCAGGTATAGGTAACATAAGGAGAGATCATTGTCTTCACGCCATAAACCTCTTGAATCACTTAAGACTTTATAAAACTTCCTGGAGAACTTCCGTGAAGCGTTTTCCGCGCCATAAAGCAAGGCAACTTCAAGATGAATCAACGCGTGTGGAGGAATTCGATGAGTGGAGATTTGCCTTGAAAATTTTGACTCAACAGGCGTTGAAACCTGGATTTTATTTTCTATGGTGTTTCAAACAAGGACATCTTCGTTCACCATTCTTCTCTAATTTAGGAAAATTATACTCAAAATACTGGGGATATGCACACCACCGAATAACTTTATGTTAAAAATCAAACATACCTTACATTATTAATTGAATTAGTAGATAGTATGTTAGTAGTATATGGATAAATTTAATTTAGATAATTTTAATAATTCCTCTGAGACAATGATTGGTTAAGAACTAATATAAATATTCTATTTAGATAAGACAAATGCTATTTTATTGATTACAGTTACTACATGGTATTATAAGAATAATAAACACGAGAAAGATTATTATCGCAAGTGGATTCCATTATTTAATATTCCCCTCACTCTCAATCGATTCTACATACAATAGGAAACCAGACTCGTAACTGGATGCAGTTGGTGGATTTCCTAGTATTATGGAGTATTAACTAACATCTGGGAATGGTTTTTCAACTGTGGTATTTCCTTGGTGATTGTTTCGATGTGGGGAATCCATTTACAGTTTCTGCGTGGAATGAATGGAAAAGCGAATGAAGACTGCGGAGAATAACGTGAAGAAAGAGAACAAGATATTGGAAGTGTTCCTTTTGGGACAGCGGCCTTAATAGGACCCAAAAGATCGGGTAAGCGCTCTAGCTGTAAACATTTGCAAGGATTTATCTACTCCATCTACTCTTCCCTACAATACACCCTAATATATACCAACGGTGCACTTAACCCGCACTTACTAAATTGTCATGGAGCAATATTATTAATTATCAGTATTTTAAATCGCGCGAACTGAGAAACACTGTCAAAAGCATGCGGTATATTCGAAATAATCCCTACAAAACCAGAAATAGATAATCACTGTCATAGTTTGTCAATAAAATACCAGACTGCTTTTTTATAACTCCTTTAAGTTGTCAAAAAAAATAGCATTTCCGTATTTTAACAATGTGGGAAAATTAAATCTTTTTTTTTCAAAGTCACGTTTCATTGTCTTTAGGCGAAATTCTGTTTTCGACAGAATTAGAAGATTGAAACTTACGCCACGCACATACCTTTTTTTGTACATTCAGAGTGACGTATTAAGTAGCAGTTAGTATCAAAAAAATATCTGAGGGTTAACCATTGTGAATGCTCACCCATAATGACACAGGTCCTTGCAAGGTGTTGTGTAGACGTAAATAATTATTTGTATAACGAAATTGTTATTAATTTTATACTTATTTATATTCCCAGCAATGTTTTATTTTGTTATGGGATTGTTTTTCGTGAAATGCTGGAAATCAAATGATGAATAAAACAAAATACACGAAAACTTCGTCGAGGACTCCAGAGGACGGTGAACGGTAGTGTGATCGCGACCATGAACCACGCCAAGGTTGTCAAATGTTTTTGCCGCGCTCCTCCTCTCCTAAGGGAACCATCACCGGCAATATTTAACCGAGCTGGAGCAAACATGAGAAAATAAATGGATGGGCACTTGGAAAGTCGCTTCCGAAGAAGCACCTTCACCCTCAACTCCTCCAAAACGAGAAAAAACTCTCCTGAAGGCCATGAGAGTGTTGTCCTCCTGGTAGCTCCCTAACGTCATCATCACTGCGGCTCCACAACACTGGTTTTTTTGTTGGTTTTCATTGAAAACGCTGTCTCACTCATCGCCGGCCACAAGGCGCAGTTCAAGGGCGGATCAGGCAGGGGAGATGACCAATCGATATTAAATGAATTGAATACAAAATCGACTCAACTTGGATTACCAATTCCGTCTACATTTTTTCAAAACTATTTCCAACATTAGAGTAATAACGATCAATCCAACTCATAGATTAAAAGAAGAAATAAATGTCAAGTGTTGTGCTCGCGCTGTTTACAATTCAAATGCGAGCGATTTTAAATGAACGATCGGCATGGACTAAAGAGATGGTTCAAATAATCGACCTCACTTGAATGGTGACTAAAATACTGTATTAAAGGTTCATAGTCGATGAAGAACTCGTAGGCAGGGACAGACAGAAAAGTCGGCTTTTCGAGCGGGATAATGTACGAGTAAATTCGTGAGCCAAATGCGCGGCTCATAGGTCGTTGAATCATATCATATATCCATTGTAATAGCCTGTTTTCCAGTGTGCAGATTACTATCTCTCGGTACTTAAATTGCCACATGGTTCCGAGAACCCTCCTCCGGTATCTATGATGAACGATAACCAACGCGAAGCCAAGTGGTAGGAGAGGATATCGGGGGTCAATGACAGTTGTCGACTTTGTTAAGTTCAATCTAAAACATCTGAGGACTATATTTCATTCCATCTGTCAAAAGAGGGTAAACGCCATTTGTTTATCAATTTACAGAATTCAAGACAATTTATCATGCGTAGTGGATATACTTTTAAATTTTTTGTGCATCAAAATTATTTTCATCAAGGGAAATCTTTTGAAAAATTATTCCAAAATAAAATTCATGATCATTCAGCGAGTACCTAAATAAAATGAACTGGATTCAGGCTTTAATTTCGATGGTGTCAATTGGATGCGTCGGTTGATTAATGTGAACCTCCGAATTACTTCATAAAAACAACATACACACCTTTACGCTGATCCTATTGGCAAATACACCCAACGAACGTCTGATTTCATGTTGTGAAAGGTAACTTTCTCCATTTTAATAATTTCTCTCAGAGTATCCTTCCCTTGTATGTTTACTTTTTCCTTGTCCTATGCACTCATATATTGTTTCATATATAGTATACTCGGCTGTGTCTTAGACTTCTGTAATTCCTGTCTCGAGAAATGTTTTGATTAGGAATACCCATGAATTTCCAGTTAGTACCGGGTAGAACCCTTCTATTTATACCTTTCAATGTTCTCTCTCCGGTGATTCGACCCTCATCCTGTAAACCGAACCGGTTTAACCCATTTTGCCGTACAAGATCGTCACTGGACATCTAACCCACATCCTTTTATTATTCTCTCACTCCTCATATCTCTCTACCACTAGCACTTCTCCTATCCCTCAAATCCCACTGAATTTATACGATATTAACGATTATCATTTCATTTCCAAAAAATTGCGAGGGGAGGATTAGGTTGTAATATTATATTATTTATACAGACTTCGACAAAGATTCATTTTTTTATATTATACACATCTTTACAGCAAACTTATTGTCGGTACTCCCAAATCCTTTCGTTGAGTCCACAAAATTTCACAAGAGCTTATCTATATTTGTAAACTGACAGTCCTGTAAAGTTCTCTTTATTTTTGGAAACAGAAAAAGCCACACGGAACTGGCGAATTTGGAGGCTGAGACATCATTGCAGTGCTGTTTTTGGCCAAATATTCACGAAAAGCAATGAGCAAGCGCATTATCACGGTGGTGCAAAAGTCATTAATTGTTTCGCCACAATTGCGGACGATTTTTTTCCTATTGCTTCACGAATACGCGTTGAACTTTGAAGTGGTTCTCTTTATTTCTTTTTGACCTTGTGGCAAGAACTCATGGGGTTTTGACAATTTGACAATATCGGGGTTTTGACAATTCAAGCATATTTATATTCTCAAAGGCTTGTAAAGTCGCCAGAGGAGCAAGTAGATACATACCGATCGCCATATAAAACGGTCCAATCCAGCCAAGAAATATTAACTCGGCGCAAACTTAAATTAAAAACATATTTCATCAATTCTTCAGCATGAAAGGTAAAAACTACATTTACTGAGTATGTTAAAATTAGATCGGTTTGCTTCAGTACACGGTCTTTGGTTAATATCAAACCAAAGTAATAATCCTGAAAGTGATCACTAATGGAAAGGCAAAATAAACTAACTTCACAGGCAATCATTACCATTTTAAATATAAAATATTAACAGCGGGGGAAGAGGACCTTTTTTCATATAAATTCGGTGAAGGAAAAAGAAATTTGTACCACAAGAAAAGAAGAACGAAAGAGATGGTACAATTATCATACACTATGCATGGCGAAGAAAAAAAAAATTATAATAATTTGAAGCCGTGAGCAGTATGCGCTGAACGGTAACTGGTGTAAATGTTTGGTAGAAGCAAATATTCATTGGAGTAAATATTTTCGTTTGTTTCACATTTGTATTAAAATATTCATCAACCGGTTGCATCTCAATAAAACGTCATCGGGCCATATAAAAGCGTTGAAAAATGAGTATTACATAGAGGTCTTACCTCAATCGCGACATACCTAAGAGGAAGGGAACACAACGGGAAGATTCGCGGAGGAGTGAAATTACCGGAAACCTTACATTCTATTTTTCTTTGTGACACATTAATCCGGTCAATGAAAAGTGTACGTCTAATTGGGCATGGTAAAAACAATATTTTTTACGACTTAATGCATGGAGACATTATGGAAATGGATTCATTGGGCTGATGAAACATGCACGTAGCATTTTAATTATGCCGGCGCATTGGAATATATAGCCATATGTATGTTAAAGAGCAACTGAACAATTAAAATGCTTATCTTGTCACCACCCGCCCAATTGGCCTCCCGACTCCGTCGTCCCAAGCGCACCGGAACAGTTCAATTGACGCGGTTGCGCCCCGCTTGGCAACACGAGCTTGTGGCCGAGTTGAGTGTCTGCCTATGGAATTCTCTTCACAGTTCCAAGTGATGCAAGTGGCCATCCCGGTGTGACCCTCAACCACCCCTCACCTCGACCCCCTGCTTCGCCTCTCCGCTCGGTGACCCTTAACACCGTTGACGTCGCGCGGTCTCCCGATTCCGGCCTTCTGATATCTCGAGACGGGGGTTACCAGGAGAGGAGCCCTGCGGTTGGGAGGGGGCGGTGGAGTTCAAACGTCCTCCACCGCATGAAAAAGAGACGGTGTAAGGGAGGAAGGTGAATAGCGACCCATTAAAAGAAAAAATATACGACAACACACCCCCTACTCCCCCCATTTTCCCGCGAGGCTCTTACTTCATAGTTACATCATTCCGTAGGGGTGGGGGGTGCGGAATGGGAGTGGTAGTAGGGTTCGATTGTTTATTGATTTCTGTCGAGCATATTACACCGAATCACGCACACAATATGATATGACCCAAATATTGACGAAAAATTTGCAGAACTAGGGTGCCATTTCGCACTGCCACAACCTGATAGAATATCGTAATGCCTCCCGAGGACAAAATTTCGCGCATTGTCATCAGCCTAGTTCAACCAACCCCACCCATTGGCATCAGCGAAGTGGGGTGGGTGAAGGATTTGGTTTAGTTTGGAGGGTGGCGCCCTCGCCAGGAAGATCGAGGCACTTGTCTGAATGCATACTGAGGCCCGTTCGCCTTACTTCTAAGGAAAAAACCTCGTAAACAAGCGAATAGACGGTATAAATGCACGGTTCCACATAGACTCGTGTAAGTGCTGCGCACTTAGTACTTACACGTACTTAGTTACTTACACGAGTATGAGCCATACATAAGCACCTCTCTATTTAGGCTCGGGATATGGCTGAAGAACTTGGGAAATTAGACTTGAGCGTTACAAAATATAATAAAGTAAAGATATGGCGCATTTTCACCACATAAAACGTTATTGCACTGGCGGAACTGTTTATATTTAAGGTTACACTTTTCTGAGGGAATTAAATTTAACCCATGTTTAACTACACTCTAACAATTTCATATATTGGTTGTATTGTGCGGCCTTGAGTGAAATACGGAAATGTCTGCCTAGTAATGTGAAATGGATAAAAAATGTCACCCCCTTCAAATGTAAGGTCATCATGCAGGTGAACTCCCTTAACTTTAGTTAAATTATAAAATTAATATTCTTTTGTGTTTACGTAAAGGCTTTATTTCATTTTAGCTTAAAATCTGTTGGAATTGGTATTTACTCTTCACTCTTCAATACTATTATACATTGCCGTAACTTATTCATTTAAATTTTTATATATTTATAAAAAATTCCTGAACGCAGTGTCAGTGATGGCGCTGGAAAATGTTTGTCTATGAGTCGTTCGTGACAAAAGCGCAGTGGTGCTGTTCATTATTTTCCATGAGACTTCCCTGAACAATAAGTATCATTCTGCCCTAAACACTTGAACGCAAACGTTTTATTGCATGTGTTCATCGGTATGGACTCCCACAAAGCGTCAGCCACAACCATCAAGCTCGGTACTGGCCCCCCTACCCTGATGTGTGAATTTTCACACGCCGCATAGGGCTTAGTACTGGGTGATCTCTACCAGCACCTACTAAACCGACCTTCGGGTTGATTACTGTGTTTATGGTTTATATATATATATGAGACGACAGCCGTGCTGTCGAAACGTCAAATAACAAATTGTGAGTGTCCTTTCTTTGTGTTTCTATATTCTAAAAATCTAAATCTGTTTTTTAAATATTTGTGCGTCGCCGAAGAGCGTTCCATTTCGAAGATATTTTATATATATATATATATATATATATATATATATATATATATATATATATATATATATATGTGTGTGTGTGTGTGTGTGTGTATATGTTCATTCACTTGGATATAGATATAAGGAAAAGGGATAATAACTCTCATGAAAGACAAACACAGAATCATTTTTATGAAATTTAAAACGGATGGTTCTTAAAAACAATCAATTATTCGCAGCTATCCTTTTAAATTAGCCAAATTAAATCAAAATGAAAAAAAATTAGCGTTAGCAAAAAGGTGAGGTTTGACAACTACAACTTACGATTAATCTTAGTCCTCGAATTCCTTTTGCATTCATCGACCCTTATCATTGATACTTCCTCCTCCATCCCCCTACCCAGAAACCTGGAGGGAAGCTCTTAAGCTACACTCGCAGAGGGGGATCAGAGGTAAACTCCTTCAGCATGAGGGAGCATACATTTGATGGGTAATTATTTCCACCACGATTTTCTTGCTTTACCTCACCCTTAAACGCCAAGGGCGAGTATTCAAAATATTGTAGATGCCCACGAATTCCGAGTGTTGTTTTAATTTTTGCTATTTTTGTTGACATGAAGTCACATCAAAAAGCAACATATCATTTTGATCTTAAGGGTAGACTTTTCTCATCATATTGACGCTGAATTTTCTTATCGTATGAATGGTACGTTGTTGACCATTGCCATTTCTAAATTTCTTTTTTAAGACTATATATTTCTGGATTGAAGACGGAGTAGCAAGGTGGAATTACAGCTTGATAAATCAATAATAATAATAATAATAAATAATCATTGTGAATAAGGAGATTAGGAAGTGAAAAAGAAGGAGGTGAAAAATATACCGCACATTGGCCGCGGCATGCTTTTCGATGAGGATAAAGGATTTACCCTTGTATAATACTTAAGATAATGGCTCAAATGGACAATGTTGAAAATGAATTTTGACTAATGCTTTGAGAATCGCTGCAGTTCACGGATGTATTTTTTATCTTGATGCTCCTTTCCTCGATTTTCCGGTCGTAGTTCGAAGGATGAGTTACAAAGAACCTTTGGACGTCTGGTAACGGATTTGATTATTTAGGTGCCGAAAGAGTTTCATAAGCACTTCAGATAGCGCGTCAGGGGTGTTTTCTCATGAAATCCGTTATTCACAATTTTTTATTTCCCTTTACCCACAGAGTCCCAAGTTCCTATCCAGCTCTTCTTGCAACTATGCCTACACACACACACACATATACATACATATATTTATATATATATATATATATATATATATATATATATATATATATATATATATATAATATATATATATGTTTATATAAGTGGGTCGCGGTAGTTCAGGGGGTAGAGCGTTGAAAAGCTGACCGGATTCCCGGGCAAGGCACTCTGGGCACCTGCAGCCACCCAAAATATGTGTTTTTTCGGGTACCAGGTCTTCCTGGGAAACCATAGCCGGCCGGCACAGGGAAAGGAACTGGCCCCCCTACCCTGATGTGTGAATTTCACACGCCGTCGGACTTGGTACTGGGTGAACTCTACCATCACCTACCAAACCGCCCTTCGGGTTGATTACTTTGTTTATGGTTATACATATAAATATATATATATATATATATATTTCTATGTATAGATATGTATATATATATATATATAGATATATATGTATTTCTATTTTTTATATATATATATATATATATATATATATATATATATATATATATATATATATAGATGTTTCGTTCAATAAGAATCATCTGGCATACATACGGACGAAACGTGGGAACTGTGACATCAGGAAAAATAGCCGATTTTCGAATGTTTCATCTACATAATACCCCGCAAGCCGCCGCGAGGACGTGTGGCGGGAGAATGTTTACTTATCGCCCTTAAGTGTTTCGACTGTTTGATTTCTTTTGACCCTGACACCGAAACAACCATCATGTCTTCCATCAGAGGCTTAGATTCAGTTGATTCATTGCTGACACAGGTTAGTATAAAAAAAGAAAAATTACCCTGCAGCATAAATTATCGATAAAGCATATCTTGACCTAGGGCCCCAATCTCACTTTTCATGAATATTCCGAGGTAACGTTGCCACATTTATGACTTTGGTTTGCACATTAAGTACAATCCATAATTACACTACAAATGTATATTATCGACAAAACGGTTGAGACTAACATTTGGAACTTCAAAATATGCATTAACGTAAAAAAATTTATATTTTCCCGGAACTAAGACATTATCTATGTATGCTGTATATGGATACAAATATTTTATCGTTTAATATTTAAATGCAATCAAACATAACATGCTTTTGCACGACATAGGTTCGATAGTAAACACGCACGACCGAACACCATTTAATGTTGGCAATGGAATTACATCCGAAATTATTTCTTTCAATTCAGATAATATCTGAGTGCATACAAGGTTTTCATCATCATGCATACAATGTTGAAACATTTAGATCGATGCCATCAGCATAGGCTATCAATGTTAGGAGTTGCTTAACCAGCTCTCCAAGTTCTGCATACAAAATTCACTCCTTTGCAGTCCCCCGCAATGAAGTCTTCCCTCATTTCATGGTCGTAATTCGTTTTCACAGAAGATAAACCATTCAAATATTACGTCAAAAACATGCAGCAATCAAAAGGCCACGCTCGTGCGATAACGTTCTAATAAGTCCCATTTGTGTTTCAATTCTCTCTGGAACCGCACGTCATGTCTGATATGAGATATAACACGAAGGCAGTTTCATAGAAGAGTCGTAAGAACATTGGTTAGAGACTAAAATGAGGATTGAAGAACGCACACAGGTATTAGCTTGATTTATAAAGATACTCATTTAATGTCGAGGTCACTGTTGATTGGCTATTGTTTTGGCATTATGAGTAGGTGAAAGAAAGGAGAAGGCATTGATTCAAGGAATCAATTTTAAGGAATTCGTTGAACAGAAGATTTTTCAAAACCTAAACCCGATTAGATAACACAAAACATGATTTATTTGAAAATTCAAGTTTCTTTCTCACCACTTTGTGACCTAAATAATAATTGGAATTGTAACATGTCTATTGTCTCCCAAAAGAATGATGACAAAATTAGTAAATTATAGGAATAAACATCCTTTTCCGAAGAATGAGTTTCTTTGTAATTTAAAGATACTACCTCCGGCGGATTAAAGACATTTACAGGAACGGTAAAAAAAAGTGTTTATTAAGAAAGGTTTTTAGAAGAGAAGTTTTCACCTGAGGTTAAAGAATCGAAGTGATGCATAAGTTTAATTTTGATACGTAGCGATTTCATTACCTTAGATTAGATCGTTGAAAAAATAAAGTGAACCCAATCACCCCATTACCGTAAATAAAATATAAGGAAATAATCTCGTAAAAATATGCCGCAGCTGCTGTAATTCAGTATTCTGCATTCAGTATTCATTTTTTGCTCTTAAACGTGACAGGTTCGCAGCAGAAAAGAATTTGTAATACTGAGAATACATTTACTCTTTCACGAAGCTCACTGATAAAGCGGTCGAAAAAAGTTGTTAAGCCGAACGCAAATCAACTCTTTCCACGTAGGTCGATAGCCCGTTACGATTCGTCGCAAGACTCTCGGCAAACATTAATTATCGACTTAGGAATACCATTGCCTTGCTCCGTGAACGGCCAGCGGTGGTGGTTCCAAAATGACATTGTCGCGATTCTGTGGGGTATTGGCCGTAGGCGCCATTAAATGATTTAAAAATTATTGTTTCACTTTCAAGGATCATTCCACTTTTCATTGAGTACCCTGTATTCCCATCCTCCAGTCTCCTCCGTCACTGGAGTCTTCCTCTTCCATATCTTTATTCCTCATCATTCAGAATATTTCTGCTCCCAACGCTTTCATAGGCCGGCCACGTTGCTTCTTCCTGATGGCGAGCATTCTATGAGTTCTCGACCATATTTCTTCGTCCATTCTTCAAACATGGCCATACCATTAGGATTCTTGGATTATTTATATTATAGGATATTGCTCACGACGATGATTATTACCTGCATTTCCTTAGATCATATTGTGTGGCTGTAGTTTTTGAACATGAATTATATTAAAAAATAAAATTCCATTGCTATAAAAAAAAAACAAAATCTAGTTCGACATCTTCGAGGAGAGAAAGTTGAGTGGCATAATGAAATAAAATCCTGTCGCTCTTTTCGAAATAATAGAGTGTCATTTTTCACTGGGATTCATCTCGTGTAACGCACTTCAATGAAAATGCACCACAAGGCACAATAAATTATTATCATTTTAGTCTCAATACTAATAATAATAAGATACCAAGAATAATATTACCATAATGGAATTACGCACCTGATGGTTATAAAATTGACGCGTTTGGATACAATATATCGATATTGAGTTTAGATTTTCTAATAATTAACTTTCGTGGCATCTCCCGCAGTCTATTTGGATGTGTAATTGGCATGAATGTTTGATTTAATCAGAGACCATCTCAAAGTCGTCGCAGGCCAAGCGACTATGGATTATCAATATATAAAATGAGAGATTGTTGATTCTACGTTGCACAATATCGTTGTTGCTATCCACAACGCGATTTTATTCCATAACTTGGTTTAGAATCATATATCTTGCGACTATGCTCCGGTGATTCGGGGTAGCAACATAAAATTAAGTTATGCTAGGTTTTTTCAAGAAATTTTAAGACCAGCAAAAGGGTATTCGTAGCGTACTTAGATAACTGTGCACGGATAAATCGTATGCATTATAAAGGTCCATTTTCACATCCCGGATCGGTCATTGCGGCTTGATCAAGACACCGTTTCAGTTGGTATTATGAGCCAGGAATAAAACCTCTCGTGGGATTAGCAGCGCATGGGACACCCCCCGAAACGTGCGTATTAATCTTGCTTCCAAATCGCACGGGAGAATATTAATGTGTGTGCCCCGATGAACAAAATGGATCCCATCCGGGGACGCATAATTAATTTCTTTGGCCCTATTAGCATTGAAAGAGACTTCTCTCTCATCGTATTCATCGAATGCGAGAAAAAAAAGAAAGAAATGTTACGCACATCGCAATACAATGACGACGCTTATAGATTCGAGTGCAAAGGGGGGTGGAGGCGATTGAGAGAGAGAGAGAGGAGGAAAGGGGAAGGAAGAGAAAAAGAAGAAAATCCTTAAAAATAAAGTGCCCGAGGATAATTTTTTTCACCCACCATTGCCTCACGTCATTGTTTCGACTTGACTCTCGAAGAGTCTTCACCTGGCGTGCGAGGGTGAACTTGCGGACGAAATAATGACACTCGGGCGAATGGTTCGGGGGCATTGCCGACGCACAGACGAGGGGAAGGGGGTTGCATAATTCAAAACATGAAACCTAAAGAGCGTAAGGAAAAACGAATGAAAATTTAAAGCAAATGCGGTTACGGAACTTTCTAATGAGAGAGGCGAAAGGGAGCATGAGTTCTGGGGATCGAGCGACGACGGAAAAAATCACGACGGGGGATATCATATCACAGATCACCACGGGAAAGAAATTGAATACATTGCGATAGCCATGTTGAAAGTATTATCTTAATTATTTTACTGATAAATTATACTGATGGTAGTTTTCGAAAATCTCCTTATTCCAATTTAAGACCTCAAAATGTTGAGCGAAATATTAAACTCTTGAGGGTCGGCTCCGAAGATACGATTATTCCAGTAAAGGACTTAAAGCCATGAGCATAGATCTTCTCACGTCGGATGACACTTTTTTCGTTGTTTTCATTCTTGCGGAAATAATGTAAAATGGAATATATGTTGATATATATATATATATATATATATATATATATATATATATATATATATATATATATATATATATATATACATATAATATATATGTACATATATATTATATATATATTATATATATTATATATATATATTTTTAATGTAAACACAGATGCAGATTTTTAAAACATAGAAACACAAAGACAGTTCAAAATAGGCTAAATTCGTGTGATAAGGAACCCTAGAAGGTTTTACCACGCACCAGTCGGTTAATCCAGTGGGCAAAAGAAGCGGTCAAGGTGACCATTATTTCAAAACGCTGACGTCATGTAAACAATTTATGCCTGCAGGAAGATTCTACTAAGAAGTAAGGGAAATTTCAACTTACTACTAGTGTAACTAGTTTGTCAGAAGAACATTAAGAGACTCCAGAACTAGAACGCACCACTCACTCACTGTTCAGAAAACATCACCACAGGCAACCTTAAGTCATTGTATTGATGACAATTTAAAAGCTACAAGGAAGATGTAATATCTGTCATAAAAAATCGGCCAATCGATCCTCACGTATATTGACCCTGTGGTTGACGTGGATTATCTACATCATATTTTGAAATCGGACCGGCCAAGAAACCAGAAATACCGGCCATATTTTAATATGAGGCGTGCATGAGACCGACGTATCGGAAGTGCCTCTATTCCAGGTAACAAAGAGAACAGTGAATATGTCTGCGGCATCTCCATCCATTTGGATGAGCACCCTCAATCTCGAAATAAGGGAAGCTTAGCAAAATCCCCTAAGGATTACCCACAGCTATCCCAATTTATGGCTAAAAAATGGAAAAGCATGAGTTATCGAAATAGCTAACTATGCCTATGTTCTTCAAAGGGTTGTACGTGTGAAAAGTTTGAAACTGAAGCTAGCATCCTCTTTAATATCTCCACCTCATTAATTTCCAACCCCGCCGCATCATCTTTGGAGCGGACCTGACCAACACGGAGGCGCATAGAATCCGAACACCGACGAGGGGCGTTTTGTTTACCTCCTAACTGGGCGTAGGAAATAAGTGAGACTTTCATACATCAATTGGCTTTGCGTGTGCTTGATTATCAACTGGGAAACCATCACGGCATCGACGAGAAATCTAATTTGCTTCATTCATCTCGTGAACCTAAGTATGCCGGGAAGAATGATGTGCGTCATACCTGATGGAACTATTCCCTTTCAATTAACACACACACAACTTCCAACTAATAAGTTTGAATACCATCATCTTCTATTACCTCTTGCCTGCCACGTTCGACATCGACCTGATCGCTGATGCGAAGGAGATGGAAAAACGGGTCAAGTATACTAGCTCTCAAGCTGAGGAAGATATAGTCTAGTTTCCTCGTGAGAAAAACGCTCACTGCCATCGAATACTAATTGCACCGGCTCAATGGAATTAAATACATTCAATGCTGTACAGTTACACATGTTCGTGCTCCACTTGTTTCTTAATCTTACATTAATCACGGTCCTGTGGTAAGCTATTGCCACCAACCACTATTCCGACGTTGTTCGACATGGGTACTCGTATTTCAATCCCTTCATTAGTGTCAGGGTATAATGACAATGAAACCCGATGTGCATCGTAGACTTGGAGGATGAATATAAATGAAATTAAATAATAATAAATTGTCTTGACTAAATGGAATTGGATTCCCATTTATGTCCAGTAAACTGTTTAATAATCAAATAAGAAGCAGGAGAATGTTTACTCATGCTCCAGATAGGAAAAAATAACTTGGGCTGAATTAGAATCTGGGACCTACAAATTAATGGCAAAGATTACAAGTCCGTTACTAAGTCAACACCGTTCCTCTCGTCTCTAGGTTATGAGGCATGTCATTGCTGGGAATGTATCATTTGAACAAAAAGTTCCGTGTGCTTGACAAAGGTCCCGGTACAGCGACAGCTGTCGAAACGAAACAATAGTAAAATATATCAATCAATTTTTTAAATTCGTTCTTTGGAGAAAAATGGCGAAAAGAATTTAAATGGAATGAACGAAAGGAAGAAGGCTCTGGATATCAGCACCGAAAGTAATGAATGTTCAGCACGGAAAATGAACCCGTTGCCACCTTGTAGTTGCATTTTGTAATTTCCCCTCAAGTACAAGTTTCGCAGCTGAAGACGAAAGGTATGAAAGGTAAAAGTGTATTTTGTTGGTAAAAATTCTCCAGCAAAATTATTTATGATTCAATCCTGCTCGCAGATTCTTTGACTTAGTTTTTAATATTGCAGTACGATAGTGATTATTTATTTATACAAATAATGAACGTATATGATGCATAATGGAAGGTAGATTGGAAGAGAAAACGAGGTGAATGCCAAAAGGCAAATGTTTACGGAAAATACGTGAGAAAGTGGAGCTATTAGGCGGTTTAAGAATTATAATATGAAAAATTGAGCGACAGCAGTCATTAATCTTCAGTTTTACGAGAAGAATTAATGTTACCCGTGCATTCCAAAGACACAAGTAAGTGACGATGATTAAGCGATGGGTTATTTTTCTTCTAAAGGAAAACTATGTATATAGAAGTGGCTGAAAGCTTGTATTACAGGAAAATTCCCACACAGATCCCAATGGAGCTGGCATTTTTCCGGGAGAGAAGGTCGCTAAATTACATCACACCTCCTTTAGGCCACTTGCCACGTTGCGCTATAAAAACAAAAAAGTTGGAATCACTGCGTCGACTTGAAAAGGCGATATTAAACTGACATGCTAAATGATCCCTCAACCAATATGCATCGAGGGTGGTAATCAGTGACCGGTCGTTTATTGTGTGCGTCAATAGAAACACAAATGCAAATTTTGTGACGCACGGCGGAGACAAAAAAAACGTGACTGCACACACAGCGAAAGAACACTTGCTCCCCCAAGTTCACGCTCACCCAACCCACTCAAGGCCTGCCTACTCGAGTGCACCGCGGAGGGTAACACCGTTTTCCCCAGAAACGTTTCTCCTCGCGCAAGAATAGGCACTTCTCTATTCGCCCGTTTATGATATTTCGGGCACCGCGATTTAAATAAGGGACTGTAATTCTAAAGGATGAGTATTTACGCGACGCTATTCTCTCTCTCATCACTGGTGGCGATGAACACACGGACATACCCAAGAGAGATACGAGCATAAACGAACAGATGATCAGACAAAGTTCAGTTAATAATGAAAAATCCAGGTTAGAGCGATGTAATTGCGCCTTTAATACGGACAAGCTGTCGGCTAACCGCGGCTTGTTCCGCCAAGGATTTCAATCAGCGGCAACGAATAAAAACATAATGACTTTGTTTGATACCCTTTTCGAAAATAGAGTTAAAAGTAATAAGAGAGAGAGAGATCATGGGAGACAGATTTAGGGGCAAGCGAACCGTCAACAACACTTGGGAGCCAGGTGGCACTAGCTGCTCATCAAAATTTTGATTTAGAGCGCGGTTTTGAACGGCGTGGAAGCGTGGTCATTGCGATGGCAATTGCGTGGCAAGACGACAGGTGTAGATTAGAGAATTTTAAAACATGGGTGTGGAGAAGTTGTACAGGAAAAATTGAAACGGGCAGAAAGGAAAACAAGCGAGGAAGTACCAGGAAATGGTGTGGGAGGAGAGAGGATTGTTGGGGAAAATCCAGAGGCAGAAAAGACGTATGCAGAGTATTATCACTTTAACTATGATGTTAAAGACTGTAATTGAGGGGAGAATGTTAGGCAAACGATGAAGGACCATGAATGGGATAGGCACTTCAAGCAGAATGAAGGAAGACAGTATGCGGAATTGAAGAAAAGCTTATTGTAGTGTGAGATGTCAGGTTACATTTTTTAGGAGAGGCAAGTAAAGTCATCGCTAAATCCGTTGTGCCCATCCAAAACCTACCTTAACTGGTAAAATATCCGTAATTATAATAATAAATATATGAAAAACATTTTTCTTGACTTGATCTTTTTACATGAGAAAGCATCATAATGGCGGAGAATAAGAGGAATGGACTGTAGAACAAAGATATTCAAGATGGCCTTTTCCGAAAAAATCACGGATATACGAGTACTCAACTCGTATGCGTGAAATTATATATTCTCTAAATTAATTAACTTTTGATCGAATGAATCTTAAAACCAACACTACTTTAATATGTTCATTGTCATCCGTCTTCCTAGCGATTACCAAGAGAATTCTTCAAAGGACAACTATATGAAAGTAAAGCGTTCCCCTTAGATTTGAATACGTTCTGATGTGGGACCGATTGCACAGTTCAACTCTCGTGAAAATCGCGACCTTCTAGCCGGCGCACGAGCTTCCAGGCGACCGTTGAACAACTAAACACGCGACAGTTCGTTTGGCGCTGGAAGAAACCTTGTGGGGCCAAAGGGTTGAAGGTAAATGTCCTCAAAAGGGAGAGCATAAGTCATCCACGCTGCCGAATTCAAAAACCTTGGCGATTGGGTCCGCAAGACCTTGAGAGAGGCGGAAGCGGGCATCACACTTCCTGGCTCGTCCGCTGGAGTAATATCGCTGGGATATATTTATGTTTTGAGAACGAAATGACAGCGATATTAAGGGAAGAAAAATAACGCCTAATGCTTTTAGAGTCAGCCATTCCTGCCACAATGATTCGACTTCCGCATTGGAAGATGGTTTTTACCTGTAAAGCGTGTTCATTTTGCCCAAGGAAGATTTCGGTTGTTTTATAGCAATTTTTCATCGAGGTCTTACGAAAACTGAGTTGGCGTTCATTTTCGATTTTTAACCGAATAAAGAAACTAGAGTTATAAAGGAGGATAGGGAGGAGTACCTGCGACCTTGTGCATTGCAGAGAGAGCATAGGTGTAGCCAGACCGCCAGTCTGAGGAAGATAAAAGTGGAGAATTGTGAAAATTGTGATGAGCGCGTATCAAAATTCATAGTAATCATCCCGAAGATTAGTTTGACCGGTGATTTCATCTAATAATAAGCCTAGCGAAGCGTGATATTCACGCATCACCGTGGGAGGTCCAATCCCTTTGCCTCCACCACATGTGGTTGACCATAAATATCTGATTCCGAAAATATCGCCGAGTTAGAGTTTAAGCAGAGGGTGTCGAGAGATATCAGCCGGAATTCTGAGCTCTGTCCGCTCCGGTCAGTAGTTCAGCCCTCTGTCCTCTGAAATAATCCAAATTAACATCATATTTATGAGTATTTCTTCTAGAGGAAACGCGAAGCAAAAGAGTAAAACGAACTCAAAATGGCAGTAACCAAACCAAAGCAAAAACGAACTCAGGACAACGCACCTGAGGCATCGCGCAGTATGGTAACTCCTTATGGAATTATAAATTGGAAGTAGGCCCCTTTAGTGATGATGTTGAAAATATATTATTAGACCTATTGTAATACCGAAGGAGAAGCTGTAGCAGTAAGATTAGAGAACCAAGGTTAGAACTGACACATTTAAAATATAATTTTCCCCTGAAAGATAAGGGATGTACTGTAACAGTAAACAATTGCGCAAGAGGAAAAAATTATTTTTCTGTTTTTCGTTCTAAGTAGCTTAGTATGTTGTCATTATTTCACCTAACCATTGTTCATGTCCCTTCTTGGAACTAAAAGCTCGTCTCTTATGTTTAGAGAAGTACAAATATCACATTTAGATATCGTATTGCATATACCTGTAGTATTACCATCTGTATTATTTGAATTAATTTTACGTATTTACAGTAACTAACGATTAAGAAGCATTAAATAAATGTCGTTGAATCACCTCCTGCCGCACACCGTGGCATTGGCCTGCAGGGTACTGTATAAATGTTTGGAAGTTTTGGGAGATATTCAATCCAGCCTTACTCGATTTCTTCGTGACACCCTGCGCATGAACATTTTTTTCAAATAATTAGGTTATCAACTTATCTATTATCTCCAGGATTTGAAATTCGTACAAAGTTTTTTTTATCATTTAAATACATTATTTGAATGATTGCATTCACTTAATATTGCTACTGTGAAATATTATTGCAATATTTTTACTTTGCAAAATGTAATGCTTTAAGCTTAGACGATTCAGAGAATCATTAGATAAATAATATTTAACCCAATGAGCCGAAGTTCCCAGAACATAAACTAATGGAGATTAGAATGTTCAACGTTCGAGAAAATTGACAACAATGTGGTAATGGTTCTCCTATTTGAGTTTTCCTATGATTTGATGTGATGCTGGCGATGAAATGTTAAATAAAATGAATAAGTCACAATTCAGAAAAATTAGTCACAAAAAGAAATGGTGCCACGCACATGTATGAAGAAGAACGTAGTAACACAGAAGTCTTCAATAAAAAAGGGGCACTGGTGTTAATGTTAGCACATGTTTTGTATTGGACTCCCACTGCCATTTTGTTTTTCATCCAGCCTCAAACTATGAGCAATCACATCTGCCGGAGACGTGAGGAGGTTGATTCATAATGCATTTAAAATGGGTATCGTAGAGAAAATAAAAGATCAAGTTTTTAATATCTTTAATTTGGTCATTCAGTTTTACGACAACCCAACTTCACCGAACGTTTGTTATGGTACCGATGGAAATAAAATAATACGACAGACACAGGGGCGACCTGGTTACTTTTCCCACGCTTGGAAATATTACTTGCCTTCCAAACCGGAAAGCAATTTTCAGATTTTGTTTACGTCAACTCAAGAAATTAATTGTTCACAACCGTTTCAAATGTATTTCTCGAGACAATCAGTCGTTTAACACTTCGCTTCTACATTAGTTTATGTGTTGAGAATGCTTGATTTCTGTACCATACCGTGCGTCAGAGATGCATTAAACTATGAACCCTGTTAGCGTGATTCATTAAAAGAAAAGGTCAAAGAAGATTGTGAATGCCCCTACTCCCTTTCTCCTTGGAGTCCTACGTTCAGTCCCGAATCATCCCCTCAACTGCGCTAATGAGGCAATTTAGCTAAGTATATCGATCATACCAGAGCACGTTTGAGTCTGTTTTGCTCGGCATTTACTTCTGCACTCAAAACTCAGTACTCGCTGTTCGAGAAATCGCAACAAACTGGACTAATGATGTAAAAGACAAACAAATATGGCTCACTTCAACCAAATTGTTTCCCCATATTTTAAAAATTGAAATTTTATTAGAAATATCTCCCTTCAGTGTTTTAATGTTACTAATATTATCCTCATCAATAACTGTTTGCCATCGGGCCAATAATTTAGAGAAATTCCGATGCTCGTTTACAGAAAGTATTGACCAATTAAAGAATAGGAATTAACTAGGCCACCAGCAGTGTAAAAAAGCATCAAGGAGGATAAATTCTCAATTGAGAAGAAAACATATTAAATAAATCTGGACCAGGAAGAGAACCATCAGCAATCCATAAGAGTCATTGCGTTTTCTCGTCAAGGACCCCTGAAGTTGATACAAGTATGATTTTCTTGTTCTCCGATTCCACGTGAATTCAAGAATATAAAGTAAAATAAAAGTCTGCTTCAATTTGACTGTCAACACTTGCATTGCATACGAGTTTTGTATTCGTCTCAACGTATGAAGAGAGATTCCCTGAAGAAGTTCAAAAAGAGAGAAGGAAAGAAAAATTGGAAAATAAAGCAGAAGGAACGATGAAAAAGTACGCATGCTCGAACAGAATATCAGGTAAGAGCGAAGGAAGTTTAATTCTCTTGTTCTATTTTGCTTTACCCACCCGCCATGCTTACACGAAAGATCTTAAGAAATAGCTAAGATCTGAGAGATTATAAATGACCATGAATAACGATGCGCGAAGCTCGTGGAAAATAAGAAGTTAACACGAAGGGATAAAAGTCTCTTAGTTGCTGTGCATGGCTACAGGAAATGAAATCAGAAAGTAAAAAAGGACATTAGTAGGTAAATGAGAAGGAGTGGCCGTCATTCCCTCAACTTCAAATGAGTATGTTTCGCTGCCCGTTAGGGAGATTTTTGCTCCTCAATGATCGTATCCTATAACAGTGTAAACATGATTATTTATATGATCATAAAAATACTGTACATTTTCACATTGTAGCTTAAAATCAACCAACCCAGACTTTAAAAAATTCAGTCATTTTTAAAGTAATTTTAAAAACATTACCGAACCCAGTAGCAGCGAGTTAATGACCTCACCTGCCAAAATAAAGGTCGCGGGTTCGATTCCAGCCCAGGCAGTCTTTCCTCTACCAAAAGCTTAGATAATTATTTTTGTATTTAATTTCATATTCTTGCCAAATGATCCACTGTACAGGCAAAATCATAAGGCTATTCTCGGATTAAGGCTAAATAAATCGATAAATACAATTTTTGGAGCTATTTTGTGATTCCACGTGCAACCAAATCTATGTAAGAGGGGTTTGGTGGAAGATGGGACTGTGAAATCTCAATTTAAGCCCGATGAAGTCGGTTAAGAAATAAATAAATTTAGAATGACACAAGTTTTCGAATTCATTGTCGGTTATTTTAAAATTTCTGCGTGAAAATTTAGTGGTTAAATCTATTATATTAGCCATAAGAAATGTTTACTGAGTAACGGCAGGCGTAATACCTAAAATCATTTCTTGACGATGTGTTAAGCTTTTAACGATATTATATTCCATTAGAATATAAATCAATGCTTGTCAATATACACTTCCATGCCAAATTACGCAGTCAATAAACGTCTGGGTAGAGGCGTGTGCTCGCGATTGGGTAGTCAAATACGATTGAATGGTCCCCGGCGAATAGGCCAGTTCTAAAATGCGTTATGTACTCTTAAGATAATTGTATCACCCCGAAAAACGTACATGTTATTCCAGCTTCACGTTGGACTCACAGCTATCAAAAGCTTAAAAAGAGACGTTTCAGGCGTGTAATAGTGGAATATGTTGATTAATTAAAAGTTGGCAATTTTCCTCTAAATTAAATTTATTAAGACCGGTTTCCATGTAACTACATCATCATCAGGTGAACACCTGATGATGATGTAGATATATTGAAACTGGTCGTAATAAATTTTATTTTGTGGAAAATTGCCAATTTTTAATTAAAATAACTATCTATAGCTATTTGAGAATCAAAAAGACTCAAATATATTTATTTTCCACAGAATCGATCATTTTAAGTTTAAGAATTCGAATGTCTCTCGAATTTCGAGAAATAAGCGCCACCTTGGGGGCTCTCATATCTTGTTAAAGTGTGTATTTCACTGTAAGTTTCACATGTAAGTGTGTTGGGCTTAGTATTGGATTAGCTTTACTCTCACCATTCAAACCGAACTTCGAATTAATTTCATCTCCTTCAATTAGCTTTCTGAGTCTCTTCCTAATGTTCACTGCGACGACAGATTCGTGGTTTTCTTTCAATGAAATATTTGGCCGGCGTTTTGGAGCCCGATTCATTCTCTGATGTTTTTCATTAAGAAGCCTGCTTTCTTCCAATTCCTCTTTGGCCTTCAATTTTGCTTTTTAGTAGTATCAGTTTATTTTTATATTTTTTCTACTTTTATAGATGCCCTAATTAGGACAACTTTCTGTTATTTTGATGAGCAGTTTACGTTCCACTCTGGCTCTTCTTAGGCATTGTGCATTAATTTCCCAGCAACCCGAGGGATTTTCAATATTGACCGTGGTTTCACATGTCTAGGGTGTAGTGCGACTATTGTGTCCATTTATGATATTTTTAATGACCATGTATCCCCATTTCATACACAATCATTTCATTAACTCCATCCAACTAAACTTCCCACTTAATGTTAATTATATAGAATGCTCTATAGCATTTGAATCCGTTAATCACCCAATTGTGGTCCATAAGCTGCACCAACATGGCATTGCTCAAGGACACTTCTTATTTATTATCTACAAGTTGCTTAGCTCTCTTAATCAGGGCGTGGTTGCTGATGACACTTCTTAGACCTTCTTTCAGACCCTACGGTGCCTCCAGGAGTACCACAGGGCTGCGTCCTTGGACCACTTCTGTTTTCAATCCATTTTAATGACATTCTTGAGTGTGTCATCCTATATGGGAGTAACACTTTGTTTTATGCTGATAACTACAAAATTCTCAATCAGGTGGACTGCCCCTCTGATTTCCAATCCCTTCAATTAGTCCTCACTTCCGCTAATTATTGGTGCTTACAATGGCACCTAAGTATCAATCCTTCAATATCTACAGTATTTAGGCTGACCTTTTCATCGAAACGCAACCCTTTCACACCATCTTGCAAACCCCTCTGTCGAATAACACTACGATTTAGGTGTTATTTTTTATGATTAACTCAACTTCCAAAAGCACACCGACAAAGTTTTTCGTAAGGCCATTGCTGTAGTTGGCGTTATTTACTGTTACACCAATATTTAAGATACTCTTACTTCCATAACGGTTTTTTTTGTTGTGTCATTCCCATTTTAGAATACCGTTCACCAATTTAGTCGACTGCCTGCCACTCAACTTTAGAACTACTCAATCGTCCAGTAAATTTTTTATCAGAATTCATCTCTTCCCCTTCCTCAGGAATTCAAACTGAAATCATCGAATGCTCTCTTGGAATTTTCCACCTCTCCCAAAGCCATGAATTGTCTGATATTAAGTTCTGATATGAAGCATCATGAACGAATCTCCCCACTCCAACGACCTTCTTCCTTTGTAAAATACCAAGTTAATTAACTGCGATTTATTTTAAATATTCAGATTGTTACTGCGAGACAAGTGTGAAACCTTGGGAACACGTCGAGGGGCCTTCCTTCTCGTAAGTATCGCGTTTCGCATTTCTCGGCTCATGGGTGAACGATGACGGAGTCCAGGATTTAACCAGCCCGATTCTCTCCACTGCCAATTATTTACACGTCAACAGCAAAAGTTTTGCTGCGAACTACCCAGCCGAGTAGGTATGTGAGCGGAAGCAAGAGAGGGTATATAATACTCCTGTTCCGGTGTAAACACGATATGTCTTAACGCGCGCAATCGGCATTTTTTTTTCTTCCCGCGCCTAAGAAAGAAGAGTAATCCTCGTTATGCCCATGAGTCGCAAGTAACGAGGCGTAATAACAACGTGATATTGGGAAGTTGAAACACCGCATGGATCTGTTTGATGATAGAAACTTGATACAATAAAAGTTTTATCGTATGTTAAGTATATAGAAGAATTTGGATTCCCTTGATTACCTTTATTAAAAGAACAGATTCAGCGTACTGCTACAGTGTAAGCGTGAAAAAAATATAGAAAGAAACCGATGATTCCAAGTGATTCAGAGGGAAAAGTATTACACAATTTCCTTTCACAACAGTTTCTGATTGTCAATATTTGTACTAATGGAAAATACCCTTGAGTATCACGGTTGTTCCAACAAAATCCACAGCTGTACACTCCGATTCATCTAGATCGTAAGTACTTATACGCCTGAAGATGATTGACTATGTGGAAATTCTCCCTATTCGGAAAGAAAAAGTGGTAGCTGTGAAGTTTATATAATTTCTATTGAGTGTTTTACGTATGTTGAAAATTTTTACCCCCGCGTTCCGCTCTGCAAGATTGGATATACTACCTTGATCAAATATTTCCCGGAATTTATTCAGAAAATTAAAAATACAAGTTTATTCATCTAAATCTATATTGTCCCCTTCAAAGTAATCCCCATCGACTGCAACACACTTATGCCAGCGCTTGATCCAATCCTCGAAACATTTTTTATATTCGGTTTTCGGTATGTCCATCAGTGCTTCCTGCGATTTTTCCATTACTTCCTCTCGGCTGCTAAAACGCGTTCCCCGTAATGGTTTTTTAACTCGATTGAACAGAAAGAAGTCACAGGGAGCCAAATCAGGTGAATTCGGTGGCTGTTGGATGGTATTTGTTGCATTTTTCGTCAAAAAATTACGAATAATGATAGCACTGTGCGACGGTGCGTTATCATGGTGCAAAATCCACGAGTTTTCTGCCCACATTTCTGGTCTCTTTCGGCGAATTGCATTTCACGCAAACGTCTCATAACGCCCAAATAATACTCTTTGTTTACTGTCTGGCCTTCTGGCAAAAATTCATGATGCACTACACCGTTGTAATCCATGAAAACCGTCAGCATTGCCTTCTTTTTTGACTGAAAACGACGTGGTTTTTTTGGTCTCGGCTCATTTGGTGAACGCCATTCACTTGCCTGATGTCTGGATTGCGTGTCGTACTCATAAACCCACGTCTCGTCTCCAGTAATGATCCTTTTGATGAATGTGGGATCGGATTCAGCCTCGCAAATCATGTCTTTTGCGACGTCAACACGGTCTCTTTTTTGCATGAAATTGAGGTCTTTTGGCACCAACTTTGCTGCTACACGACGGAAACCCAAATCATTAACCACAATGTCTTGGGCGGATCCATAGGCAATGTTCAAGTCCTCCGCTATTTCTCTGATGGTTAATTTGCGGTTATTGACCAACATTTCTTTTACTTTATCAATTTTTTCACCGACTTTCGATGTCGATGGTCTGCCACTGCGTTCATCATCTTCGATTGACTCACGACCACTTCTGAACCGCTCGTGCCACTGGTAAACGACCGTTTTTTTTAGAGAATCGTTGCCGAAACACTTTTCCAACATTTCCAACGTCCGTGCGCCACTAAATCCGTTTTTTACGCAAAATTTAATACAAGTTCGTTGTTGCAAATTTAAATCCATTTCTGCAATTGTAAAAAATCGCCAACACACACAGAGATAGATGTACTCTTGGCTACGTAACTTTTGCAAATGTCAAGTTATGACACTAAGATTTAAAGGGAATATCAACAACAGATGTACCAATTTAACAAAAAAACAGAACTCAAATCGGAACGATGGGAGCGCCACACGGTGGTTATTCCGGGAACTTTTTGATCAAGGTAGTATACTTCGGAAAGCCAATTATCAAATGAAATTTGCATGCGGTTTGATTCTAGTGCCACCATAATTTTTCAATAGAGTCAAAAGGAAATCACTGTGATCAACTCGAAGGTTGGATTGATATTATGGAAGAGCTCACTTCATGCTTAGTTCCACGGCGTATGGAGTTCGTATTGGGGTAAGGAGGGCAACCTTTCCCTTATTCGGATGCGGTTTCTCACGAAGATCTGGAACAAGGAAAGCGTTGAATGGAGCTTGATTTGCTCTGAAGTATCACTTTCAACAGAATCTGGAGCCCTGTGTATAGAGAGCTATACGATACCGTTTTCTCACCCACCTCGTCATCTTGGTAATGGAGAGTTTATTGTTATGTACTTATCGAAATAGTTTTTAACTGAATCTAAAACATTTGTTTTAACGTTCATCTTCCGTTTAGAACAGCCGTCAAGAGCTTAAGTAACTCACTTGTAATAGATTATGTCTCAACTAAACGTAAAAGAGATTTTCCTGCATTAAAACTCTCCATGCCTCATTTTATGGACAGATTGCCTCTTCCTATGGTCGTATATAAGGTACAAAAACCAACCTTTGGGTTGATTAGTGCGTTGATTTTTACTTAGCATCCGTGGTCCCTCTAGCCCTCAAAGAGAATTTTGTCCTAGGAGTTTTTTAATTACATAATGTTTTTCAACAAGACATACATTTTTAATCAACAACCGAAAATAACGCGCGGAAGCAGCATACTGTGCAAATGACGATAGGAATGGAGCTCGTATTTTTTATATTTTAAATCCAACGATTTAGGAATTTATAAATGAAGTATAATTGTAACTGTAACGTCGAGCTTTCAGTGACGGCTTAAAATACGAACCTCCGTAGGATAAGTGTGGTTTAAAAAAAGCATTTAAACCATGCGATTGTAACTGTACTGTTGTCCTAAAATTTTATTTTGCGCCTGCTATCCATCCTGCAATCGTGCCAATATCATTTGATTAGCCAAAATGGTTAAAAAAAACAGCTTTAATTATTGACTAGTTTTAGGAGAGTAACGATGAGGATAGAAGAATTTTTCCCGTCCCTAAATCAAACATACCGTCGTCTTTCACTTCTCCATATTAAGGGAATCCCGGTAAAAGAACGAGGTGCAATCTAAAAACCATTACAAAATCCATGAAAGACGTCAGTTGTATATCGCTCTTCTATTGGATGACATAACGAATTTACGCACTCGTCCATTGGCGTAAGAGAAAAACCCCACGCTTACCGTCATGAGGGGAAAATTCCTGCTCGCTTTCCATTTCCCTTAATTGTGAGAGAAGGAGAGCTTTCGCCGTCACGATATCCCGGGAGATCTCCGCAGGTGCGTGTGGCGTGGGAGAGACTCTTTTTTATCATCTCTTGTCTCCGCGAACAAACGTGCAATGGTATCGACGTGACACGTGGAGGACGCTCATGTTTCGGAACCACTGTCTCATGTCACCAATCTCTAAGGGACCCAACCTGACTTTGAAGTAATTTCTTCTGACCTCGGTCACGGGGAAGGAGGAGAAGAGTCCAGACTTTCAATTTAATTACTCCTCTAACTATTGAACGTCTCAAGGATAGCGCGCCAAGTCTTAATGATGGAATTCTTTCCGGAACTAAGTGCTCACCCAGCTGCGAAGTCTCAACCAAAGTGAAATTTTATTCGGAATTATCACAAATGCTGCGGTGTGTTCATGGACATCACGAGTGGCGAAACATTGTCTCAGAGAAAGAAAAAAAAATACTTGGTGGATCATCACTTTCACGGTAAAAAGGTCATATTTCTCGTAACGACAAGGAAATGTCGTGGTGGTAGCAGTTTTACTTACGTTCATCTATTTATTGATGAATCGAGTACGTATAAGTAAATTGATACTGTACGATAACTTTACGAGGCAATGTTTAATTTCATAATCATTTTACGTTAATTTCTTATTATTAGTGCGTATTATGTACGCCAAACCGTTTCGTCATGACTCTCACTTTATAAAAAAGTCTAATTTTGGGTAAACCCTGCTATTTTGAAAATAAATTGCACGAGTAGAAACAATTTTACTGGGAAAAATGAGACAGCAGTGAATTGCGTAACTGGAGCATAATATTGTGCTAAATAAAAGTTTTATGAACCTGTCATAAAAAAAGTTATATTACGACTTTTTTATTTTATTTTCTCTTCCCGGGTTCCGGAAAATGTAATAATTTCCAATGGTGTGCGAGAACCAGGTGAACTTATTAAACTGGGAGAGTTTGGAGAATCGCAAGGCATTGCATTGGTTGAAATGTTTCGCCTAATTTTACTGCAGGATAACGCTCTGAAGGATAGTGACAGATAGCCTTTAAGACCCGACGAATAGCAACACCAACGGCACCCTTCCAGTCCACTCAAGGACTAATAATACTTAGTTCTTCCATCAGAATTACGCGATATGCATATTGCCGCATTCCAATAGTGGGCGAGTCACCTAACAACACCTCAGCAACGCACACGATGAAAGATAGGTTTTTTATACTCGTAGAAGTAGAAACGTGGTCGTATCCGCGGTCTCATGAGGTTTCTCAATTATAAGTTAATGAATATGAGTTTAAGGAGAAATATTAATTATATTTAGCGCAATATGAGAACAATAAAGATAGTATTTTCACCTTTGTAATCTGGATAGTCTAAGTGAACCAATGTGAACTAGAGATTTATTGCACTCATTTCCAGAGTTGGAGAAATTCATTTTTTTTCTATGCAACGCCTAGGATGTAAAACTATGAATCATGAAAAAAATTCATGTAAAACTTATCTGAAAGGTTTTAAAAAATCGAAGACCGTAGACATAACATTCTCAGCGTAAAAACTATCAATCGAGACTCGAATGGAGGTCCATCGTTTTAAACGACACTATTTTATTGCAGAAGTCTATAATTGATAATGCATTTAAGTGGAACACATGAGAGAGAGAGACAAGATGAGGAGGATGGTGAGGCAGCAAAAGACCCTTTAGCAAAGGACCTCAGTATTGAAGTCGGCACTTCCTTCCGTAATTCCCTATAGCAAAATCACGGAGGCATTTGAAAATACAGAGAAATTAGATATGAGGATTAAAAGATTTTTGAAAAGCTTTCCTGATTAAATACCATTTTGTATCAATCTCAGCTTCTGAGTTAAGGCCTCATTTATCGTCGAAAATGAAAAAGGCTTTTGTAATCATGGGAAATAATGCTTTATTGATTGATTTATTACTTCTGTCACCCGTGCTTGATAGGACAGCATTCTCCCCTCTTCCCGCTCTCCATCCCAGTTCTCCCAACACCCGCCCCTGCTGCGAATCAATCCATATGCATGGTTTATGCTGATGCAAGTATGTCATATACTTAAAGAGTCCGAGGGCAGAAAGGTCATTTTCAAAGCTAAATTTCTTGAAGAACGACTCGGGAAGGATGGATTAACAACTGCTGAATTGTTTAGTTTTTAATGGGACAATAAATGAATTCGTATCAATAAAATCAACAATGAATTGAATGAATATCATTCAATTTTAAAAAGGAATAACTTTACCGCAATAACTTTCATGAATTCGTTCATTAATAATTGTAGGAATAAGTGAGCATTACATACGAGGGTCATCCGGAAAGTAGTACCCGTTCGTGCCGCATGAAGTGCTGACGACGCGAGTAGCCGCTGGACGAGGTCAGATAGCTTCAGTGGCTTGTCTGCCTTCTCTGAGCCAAGTTGCGTGACGCTAGCATTGCCTGTGTTGTTTCTGTGATTGTTTACAATGTTTAAAAAAATTGAGAACGCCGCCAGTTGTGAAGTGAGGGCAGTGATTAAATTCCTCAATGCAAGAAACGTTCGCCCATGTGATATTCATCGCCAATTAAAGGAGGTGTATGGAGACAATGTAATGGACGAGTCGTCTGTTCGGCGGTGGTGTCGCAACTTCAACATGGGGAGGGGGAACACACACGACGATGAGCGTTCGGAGAGACCGTCTGTCATTACAGACCAACTGGTGAGCTCAGTTGACGAATTCGTGAGGAACGATCGGCGCGTCACAATTGATGACATCTGTGAGCATTTTCCCAATGTTTCTCGAACAATTGTTCATGAAATTGTTAAACACCATCTGCATTATGCAAAAATTTGTGCAAGATGGGTCCCTCGCGTATCTCAATGAGCTGGCGGCGAAGGACTATGCAGCAGGAATACAGAAACTTGTCACACGTTATGACAAATGCCTTAATTTGCTTGGAGATTATGTTGAGAAGTAGTTTAAAGTATCCTCTTTCAAATAAAATTTTTTATGTTTGTTAATATTTACTTTTGTGTCTTTATTTCACGAACGGGTACTACTTTCCGGATGACCCTCGTATAAAGGCTATTAACTTTAACATATAAAGGCTATTATTATTGATATTCTATTCATGCAATGATATATTGAGTTTTCATATTGACTTGAAAATTACATTGCAATTTCCTACGTTCTCTGCCTTCCTACTTAAAGTTACGTAATGTATTTTAAAGTAATTAAACATGTATTCATCAATGGCCACAGGGTTTTCCCCAAAAATACGTTAAATTATTTTTTTCCCGATACGGATGCCAGGATGGGTCGATTTGTGGCGGGTAAGGTGGTGCGAGATCTTGGGAAAGTAACGCGACCCGCGTCAGTTACCTGCGGACCGTTACGGTGTGAAGATCGCTGTTGGACTGGATCCCTGTTCGAGGATCCCATCACAAATTCATGATTCCATGGAGCAACGATACGCAATTGAATTTTGTGTTATGTTGGAAATATCAGGTTCGGGAGATGAAGCAATGTCCCAAGGAATAGTAAAAGATTTGGTATTTAGATTAGGCCGAGATGGACGATATAACCCGGTGGAGGCCCCGAGAGGAATTTACGCTCCCAAGGAATAGTTTTCCGCTGATACAAGATCTTACGGTGGGTAGGGAGTAGGATGGCGACGAGAAACAATCCTTGACGTTCATCAACGACGCAGAGCGACGAAAATGTGCAAAAAGTAAGAGACGCTCAATCTCAATCGGGGCATCAGTGTCAGAATATTAGCAGAAGAGTTATAATATTCCAATACCACGGTGTATCTAATTCTTTGATCAAATTTAGTCATGAGATAGATGTGTGACAAGATGATCCCCAAAGCGCTGTCGGAAGGTCAGAAGGCTGCTCGTGTGACAAACCTGCGTGATCTCTTGGACCATTTTGAAAGTTACCAACATCCCCGATGTGGTACCACAGAACTTCTTTTAACTCTCCAGAATAAAAAGGAGCTCGAAAGGCGACCATTTTGGAACGTTGGATAACGTCAAAGAGGTCCCGACGAGGTGCTTGACCAAGGTTCCCGTTGATGCCTTCCAGGAAGCGTACCACGACTGACATAAGTGCTATTTTGAAGAATTCTATTAATTTGTACTATGATCTGCAATAAATTTTTCCACAGATTTATTCAACTTATTCTTGGGGCAGACCATGTATATCTATTAAGGGGGTCACTCGCATCATTTACCTCAAGGCAAGCAATGTTCGCCGCGGAGGAAGTGAGAGTTAAATTGTATTTCGAGATGGTCAGCAGTGGACGTGGAAATTCCCGCTGGATTTATTTTCACCCCCCCCACGGCATATTTATTTTCTGGAGGATTAGCGTATGACCTCTCTTGCTTGTGGGCACATCATTACGCGACACTGGCGAATGCTTCGGTCAAAACTTGGCTGCGATGAGAGGACGAGGGACACCGTTCTCTACCGTTCTCGCAGGAGGGAGGAGGAGGGGGTGCTTGAGGGGAGGAGTGGTGTTCAGGCGAAGAAGAAGGAGTTGGAGTAACGGCGAGGGGGACATCAGAGTTGCAGGAAGAGGGAAATGTGAAGAGACGGGCAGAAAAAAAAGAAGCGGACAGTGAACTCGAGATGGCCGTAAAACGAAAGTGATGACCCGGGGCAACGAGGTAACGAGGGCGGAAACGAAAGATAGCACGTCGTTACCCGTGCTAAATTACGCGCAAGGAGTCCTCCGTTCTGAAATCACTCACAGCTTTGAGAAACGATAATACGACAATAAAGAGAACAAGATAGATAGATGGAATGAACACGAAGAATGAGAGTTGAAAAATGTAAATACGTAAGTACTGTCATAACAGGATCCAAAATCAATTGTATTATAGTTTCAAAGGCGCAGACACAATTCAGGTAATTAATGTTTTCTCCAAAGAAACTTCAAAGAGATTGTATTAGTGGCTACAGTCTGCACATTTTCTGTTTTAGGTTGATTTTAACGTAATGAGTATCATTAAAATGGAAACAAATATACTATAATACATTACCATTTTCCAGCCAAGCTTTTGTACAATTCTTGAATGCATAAGATGAAAATGATTTTTATCTGTATTCCATCGATGACAGGTACGTTTTGGAAACTCATTGGGGAATTCTAGAGCATATACACACAACAAAGACACCTTTGAAAATATTTGCAAATGCTACCAAGGAATAGTGGCGCTGAATTGATTTCTACTTAGGGATTTCACCCTTCCATATTTTTTTCAACACGAAGGTTCCGTCAGCGTTCCAGCAGGCTTCTTCAAGTGAAGCTAACCATCTAAAGGACTGGACCGCCGCAGAAACCATTGGGTTAAAAAAAACAATGTATGATGATGCGATACGGAAAATAAATGTATTCACAGATGCCTTTAGTTCCAAACAATTTCTTTCTTTAACCCCTCATAATTTATTCTCCAATTCTTGATGCATGAAATATTTATTTCTTTCCCCTTCCCTTCCCCGTTTACCTAAGGGTTTACTCGTCATAGCCTACTGAGTCCCACTACCTATCAGTATCTTTATACTTTTCCTCCTTTTTTCGAATGGTCCCTGCCACTTCATCATTTCCTTTGTCACACTTAACACTTTTCTCCAAACTTCTCTGTACCCTTCTCATCCATTCCCGCTTTATACGAGCCTTCAATCTGCACTCACCCCCTTCCTTTGAAATCAGTGTCTGGACTACACAACTCTAGTCGCAAGCTACTAACTTAAGTTTTTTTCTGATATTTTATTTAAGTTCTTACTCATTTTTTCAGTCACAATTTCCTCCTCTTCGTAAATGATTACCCACTAAAGCAATTTTTCTCCTAATTTTCTTTCAGCTTTTGTAATAATACCAACCACGTCAAATGATTATCCCTAGACAGAAATTATCCTTAACTGTGTCAGGCTCCCGCTCTACTATAGCTAAACGCACTGGCCTCATTACTTTAATACAAGGTCTTTATCACATTCTCTCCACCTTCACAGAATCAATTCGTTTCATCCTATTCAGTTGGTATCACATTGACTCAGTGAAGAGGGCAGAATTAAAATGCTTTATATTATATTTTTAATATATAAAATACGGATAATCTTTCTATCTAAAATACGAATAATGACAACTATCACTTCCAGTTGGAGGAACTAGAAGCGTTTGAAAGATTGCAAAAATTAAAGGGAATCATTTATCGATCACTGGACGCCTTTGCAATACCAATCAATTAAACTTTGCGTATACAGAATCATATGTACAATAACACACACACACACGCACAAACCTATCTGACAACATAGCTTGATAAATGTGTTCGAGTCAGGTTTTAAATGTTGCTTTTTGAATGAGATGTTACGCCTGATTTTGCTATAATTATTTATTTTGCGAGGGAAGCAATCGCAAAATAGAGACGAAATAGAAAATAAGCCACGTAAAGACTTCCTCTTTATAGTTTAGATATTATGAATTTGCAAAATTCGTCGGGAGAACATCAAACAGGATCGGCATGTATATCGGAATTTTGAGTAGTTTCGATGTAATGCATCCAATTTGGTAATATGAAAAAAAATAAAACCATATTTACGCCATAAAGTTGCCACATTCGCTTCTCCAAAACCCTGCTAATATTTTTCACAGGATTAAAGGATTACCGAGGCTGTAGCCGTCAGATATTATTTTTAATATCCGAGAAAAGAGACGGGAATTTGCTGCTAATTAACGATTATTTATGACATTATTCGTTCGGTTATTGGATGATTCATGGCGTAGAATAGCGTGAAAAATAAAAAAAGACTGAAATCCTTGAGAAGACTTGAATAATTGAGCAAATAAGTATTCGAAATTCGAATTGGATCCTCCCTCCGAATACAAACTCATTAAAAATGTTTTGGTACCTATAAATGGATCAAATAAATATTATATTAATGGAAAAAATGGATGACCGTATTATTAATCAGTATTAATATAGAGGAAGGTAGCGTGGCGCCCCAGTTGGTAGAGCGTTTGTTCCTGAGAAGAGCGTTCAGGTTCAAATCCAGGAGATGCCCCTGATTGTCTGAGTTATTTCCAGAAGAAATGAGAACTGTGGGAATGAGATTACCCAGGAAGGCAATAGGGAAAAAATCTGTTCCCATCACCCATTATGTGTTAATGCCAGGGAGTAGTAGACACAGATGAGCTACATGTATATTCTCACTTAGTAAACCAATTTTTAGTTCAGCGACTAGTAGCAGAGGATATAAGACTTGTCTAAATAAGCGAAAACCGTTTCCTTAGCTTGGTTTACTCGTGACATAACATATTATCGTCATTACTATTACTCTGTTCATTACTTTATCGGTAGTCTTCCAATCAATTTTAGGTGTCTGATGAACCTAACAAAACTATATGTAGAAACTGGCGTGGTTTTCATGGGAAAAAGCCACTACTATGCACCGCTGAACACAACACTGAATACCTGACATTACAATAAAGCCTTAATCATTTCCACATTTTTCTACTGCCTTTCATACCGCCCAAAAGGCCTATTCTTTTCCTACGTCTACATGCTTTCTCAGCATTCTCCGTTCCATCACATTCCTCAACAGTCCATTGCCTCTCAAGATCTTTTTCATCCGTTTTTTAAGCCAGCCCATGAATTGCACACTTCCACTACCATGCCGACCACGTCTTCCACGTTTGTATTTCTTTTGCCTTGCTAAATATTTTCCATCCTTCTAAATCCCCACCACTCAAAATCCTCAAATATTCTCTAAATCGACTTCTAAGAGCCGCAACCACACCATCAGTATCAAATTATTCGTCTATCTGTCCTTTACGCCTTTAACCAATCTGAAACGCTACCACCTCTTTTCTCATATTCTCCTCTAGCTAAGGCATAATGCATTAAAATAAATGATCGGATATTTCGACGCGTACGACCAACGAAAAGAGTCACTTTTTCCGATAATAATCCAATTACGACGTCTCGTCACCCTCAAAGGAAGCGATATCGGCGGGGAAACGGTAATCTGCCGAGGTCCCGTCGAACAAGCCCTTACGCCCACGCCTCGCCCCTCCTCCCTCCCGCGCGATGACATTTTCTGCGGGAGGAGAGAGTTCAACGTTCTCTCCTCTGACCATCCACGCCCCCGCACCCGCTCCTGATCCATCCTTTCTCTCTCTCTCTCTCCCTCCCTTCCTCACCCCTTCGACTCTCGGGGCGATGGAAATAGAAAGATTTACTCGCGTGCCCTTGTGCCTTGATTTCGAACGAGTGGCAACGCTCTCTATTTATAGAGACGCGCCGGTTTCCTAAAGGACCCCCAACCCCCATCCGCTCTCTCCCTCCCTCCACGGAAGCTTTCAGCTCCACGCGTGTGCCTCGTCCAGTCGGAAACTTTGAAGGGATACTGTCATTCGATAGTTTACCGATCTATTCTCTTGCGATTGAAACGATTTGTATCCAGAAAAAGGTCCACTTCCTGGATTTCGTGATCTGGGAAGTGGGAATACCCACCTGAGGCGATCGATTAGCCTTAGAATAGAATGTGGGAAGCATGGGTGGAAGTAGAAGGGTGTATGATAATAATTTCTCATTTCTACGTACTTTCTCCAGTGATAACATTAAAAAAAAAGAAATATAAAACATTCATGAGTGTCATATTGTAATTAATTTCATAATTGCAAATTGTCTTCATATGATGTTTCCAATTTTAAGCGTGAATAGAATTAAGTCACAATAATATCACCAATGACCAATATTCCTGCTTTTTCTTCACAAACAGTTATTTAGGCAAAAATTCACAACAACTGAATTCAATGTATACGAGGGTAATTCAATAAATACCTCGCAAAAATGGATAGGGGCAATAATAATCAAAGTTACTTCCTAAAATTTAAGTATTTCACTTGGAACATCCACCGTTCTTTCCCTACTTATCTCATAGTGATTGATATCTGTTCGAGATCTGAAAAACCATTTGGGTGACCGACTTTTTTTAAAATTAGAATGCCGTAGTCAATGTTGCCTTGGTTACTTGTTGGATGCGACAGCAGGAGAAGACTTATTTGCTGCCGGCTATGAAGGACTTGTAAAGAAATGGGCTAGGTGTCTGAATGTACAGGGTATATATGCAGAAAATTGAAATATATTTGACGGAGTTAATTTGATTATCATTGCCTCTATACAGTAAAAGGAGTTATTTTTTGACTGCCTTCGCATTTTTTTCTCAATACGAATAAGGTATTTATTTCAGTCAATCCCAAAGTTCATTTAATTTCACACTAGCGTTTTAAGCACATTTCGAAAATGATTTTTTCACCTCAATGAAAAAAAACATCTCATTTTGTGCTTTTAAAAAAGTTTAATTTTCCTTAGGACACGACGAACGTCCCAGATGGTTAATTTCTATTGGACAGTTAATTAATGAAATTCTGTCAGCTTTGTAAATTGGCTCTAAAAGGATTTTTGAATTAAAAATAAATTTAAGTGGGGTCAGGACGCTAATGACGCTCTCATTTTTTTTAACCAATTTTAGCTATTTTACGCAATCTGGAAAACGTTTATTATCACAAAAATACACATAACCGGCTGGCCGATTGGCAATTAAGTTAATCTCCTACAGGTATAACTGCCTCTTACTCTCTCGCTTTTGGATCACACCACCTTTTCCCGTCAGTCCATCAAGCTAATTCCTCTCTATCTGTCAATCACTTCTATTCCATCTACTTGTCTATTGCTTCTAATCCGTTTATTTGTCTTCCCATCCCTTCCTCCAGGGCTTGTGAAAGAATCGTACCAACGAAATCAAACGAGGATCGCTTCTTCTTCGTATGAGCGTCATGACGAAAGAGCAAACAGGCGTCCATTACTTCCTCAGAAGAAATAGATAAGAGCTAGGACTCTCCGACAGTTTTATTTTACCCATGTGCGAAGTAACCTAACCGAGGTAGGTAAGCGCCGTCAACAGCCACTACCTGCCTCAAGTTCAAGTTGCTGGTGTCTTGTGCCACGGAGATGCGCGACTTGGCTGACGTCACATAGCGAGTCATGTCATGTTTGAATTCCTGCGGTTATTGTTAAGGAGAAAGGATCCAACGTCTGAACGCCAACATTTTGTGCAAATATTAAATACGTCAGTGGCACCGACGCGTCCAGTTTCGACGGCGTGGGTATTTACCGAAATGAACTGCAGATTTATTGAGAGGTCAGGGTCGGTCGTTCATGCGATGTTCAGTAAATCAAATCCGGTAATGCCTCCACGTTCATTGTTCGCGATTCTCTCCCGATCCTCCCTTTAACGTCCCGCCATCACTTCCCATTCCTTCACACTCCCTTATACACTCTTATACGATGCTGTAAATTGCATTAAAAATCATACTATTTGATGAGAAAGTCGAAGTCGTTTGACGTTTGGTGCGGACCGTGACGAGCTTTTTTTTACGTGAGCGGATACCGAAAATCATAACCATTATTGACTTTGACGATATCCCGTAGAGTAACCTCGGATAACCCTTCCCTCACAAAACTGCTAATATAAATTCCAGGGAAATGTTTTACGACTAAATCTCGAAGAGGAGTGAATGAATGTTTTTTTTTACTCAGGGGGCATCAAATAAGCGGGAGCATTATTCATTCTACTAAGTCTTCTAGCCGTACGGATCGCATTTTTAAGAGTCGTAGACGCATTCCTGGTCCAAACTCGGCCGTAACACATAAGCTTAATGGTGCTGGTTCAATCAAGTGTAAAAAAATATTATGATGGAGATATTTCCAAGAGCATCATAAAAATCTTTCATGTCGTCCGAAAATGTCATTTTTTTCAATCACGGTATCGAACAGTTTATTTAATCTACTCGGTCTTTATCCAATGATTCATTGTACTTATTCTTTGGAAACCCACAGATATTACTTTCAGAAAGTGAAAGTAGAGATAAAATAGGTGATATAGAGGAGGTAAAATAAAGAAAAGAGCAAGGAAGAAGCGCTCCCTGTCACCATTGATGCGTACATCTCTGAGGAAATATCAAAGTGACCAAAGAAAAGGTGAAATATGGAATTCAGTTTTGGGGAAAATTTAAACATTCCGTGATTCACGGACAACGTAGCAACACTTGCAGAGTATAAGCGTAGAAATGACGAGAATATTACCCTTTCTTGGAGAAACAGGATGAAAATAATAATTCTTAAGATAAGCAGGTGTAGGAAAAGATGTCCCAGTAAGGAAAATTATTATGGAATAAAGCAAAGGAGCAGGATGTATTAACAAGGGGTAGATATTTCTTATTAAGATCGCCAGGAATGAAATAGGCAAGGATGGATAAAATAAGCAAAACGGCACGAACAATGAATATTTTCCACGGGAATAGAAGCAATCGTTGACAGGAAATCGTATCATAGGTCTAGAGATGAGGAAGCAGTTAACAAAAAATAATTTATGGAGTTTAATTTTCTTCTGCTACGAGAAATGAACGACAGCAGCAGAGAGAAAAGAAGATTAGAAGTTATGTAAACGCATGAAAACAGAACAATGACTAATACAAAGTGTACATTAATAAAAAAATAGATAACGGCTGTAAATATGTAATAATAATAATAAAAATAAAGTGGCTGACACTGAGATGTAATGAAAAACACGAAAGGAAGAACAGGGAAGTAGCTGGAGATTTTCTGAGGTCAAATAGTTGAATGAAGCCTATTAATCATCCAGTGGAAGAATTTAAGGAAATGCCCAAAGATGCATCAAGGAGCATGCGATGGAAATCTCCTGCGCAAGGGTTTATGAAGGGATGAAGAGATTGGCGGATAACAAAATTTCATTACAGTGACCACAGTCAATCCTTGAATTGATCCTGTAGTGCATAACGGCGATGATTATTTCATTTCTAGCCCCATAGCGATAATCCTCAGTCCAGTAGAGTGTAAATGGCAAGAGCGGTCTGGAAAGTGTTGAGACGAAAAATGCAAGAAACAGGGAGGGATGTAAGAGTCAAATTTGAGGATGATAAATCTCTATATAGTGTTCAAGGATTGCAATCAATGCCGATTTCATTTCACGATGTCAATGTGTGAGATAAAGAATAATCTAAAGTAAAAGAAATTAGTGGTATTACAGAGAAACGGGAAAGAACATCACAACGTCGAAGGAGAGTCTACAATCAGTAGATGAAATATTTCATACATATTTAGGCAGCGCTGGAGACGAAAATAGGCATCGTAGTGAGAATGACATAAACTTAACCGTGTTAGAAAAAAAAGAATCTACTAGAGAGCCAAACAATCTGCGTAGTTATCAACATTCGTAGATTCCAAGAAGCTGTTATTGATGACTTGATACTGAGCGTGGTATGGTTCGAAAAGCGAATGCTTGAGGATGCGCCTTGGGAGTTGGAAGTCTTTCATGCACGAGGAAAAATGTGAAATTTTTCTTAGAACGAGAACTTCTAATTTCTTCAAATGCATCCAACCACCAAATCTTTTTCACGTCAACCGAAGAATATTTATCGAAAATCGGTGAATAATACACACATAAATTTAATATAATATATACCATAAATAAACTATAAACACAGTAATCAACCCGAAGGTCGGTTTGGTAGGTCACGGTAGAGTTCACCAAGTACAAAGCCCTATACGGCGGGTGAAATTCACACATCAGGGTAGGGGGGCCGGTTCATTTCCCTGTGCCGGTTATGGTTTCCCAGGAAGATCTCGTACCCGAAAAATCAAATAGCTTGGGTTGAGCTTAGGGTGCCCAGAGAGGCTTTCCCGGGAAACGAACCCGGGCCCTCCAGTCAGTAGTCCAACGCTCTACCCCTTGACTACCACGACCCACATAATGTATGCATGCCATTAGAAATATTTAGGATTAAAGCTAATATTTCTTAATTTATTTTTGTCTTTTACATTTTTATTGGGCTGAGATTGAGACTGAATAGGCCGTTCTTCCATCTTACTACAATATATCTTCAACCTTACTACAAAAAAGAAGCTAATTAAAAACACCCAAGTCCTAGGTGGAGGGAATCCCGCCTAGGCTGAAATCGAACCCGTGACCTCTGGGTTGGCAGGCGAGAACATTACTCCACCACCGCTGGGGCCGGTCGATAATGATATTATATTAGAAACATATTAATGTGAATGGAGAGGATTAGTGAAAATAATCTGGTTAAAAAGGAAGGCAAACTAGGAAACGCTAGGTAGTCATTGGGAAGAGAGCATGTTCCTGGGAAGATACCGACTGAAAAAAGAGAAGGTGGATATTGAAATATCTTAGGAAGGCGTAATTAATAGTAATTGTTAAATAGGAAGGTGGGTTAGTGAACGGAAGTGTTTAGTAATCGAGTAAGGGGGAGGGACCAAATGGGCATCAGAGACGGCATGGAGTTCGTAGAGAATACGAAGAACTGAATGATGAAGAAAGTGTTAATGTCGAATACAAATAAAATGTATTGAGAAGAAATACGTTCTCTTCACGCCTCTCGTATTTACGGGGGGTTTCCCGGAATCGTTTTTGAGCAATTCTGCACGCGGCTCCATTGTTGAACACCACTGTTGATTCCAGAGTTTGCTTTTCGCAAGCTAAGAAATGTTATCGACGTGACAACGGGATTTTATGTGGAATCCTGTTAGTATTAATAAAACAATCATTTCATAGGTTTATTCTTTGGGGCACAATCCAACAACATCTGGCCTCAGGAGAACTCGGAAGAAGATGATTGAAACAGTGGGTTTTGAAGGTATGCGCATTGCACGCCCCATAATGAATTTCTTTCGTACATCCGTCTTACATTTTAGATGTAATGAAAAAATATAAGACTTAATTTCGAAATTTTAATGATTGTAAGAACATACTATGATGAAAAGGTGTAGAATGTTCGTTTTAAGAGCAGAGGAGGAAGGAGATATATTCAGATATTTCTGTTTCTTATTTTCTCAGACCAGTAAATCTCGCCAACTGAGATATTGGCGTGTACTACCAAAACGCTTACCAGACGAGGAATATACCAATCATTGAAATATATTTCGCATCCTGTATGCCAATCGTGGAAACTATTTCAAGGGAATTTTCATTATTATTATTGATATTCTACCGGTACAGGCAGATTTTGAATGGACGCAGCTTATTCATTGGTACAACGATACATTTCCTCACAAAATTTCATTCCTATCGACAGTTCTTCTTATGCCTCTTTTATTATTTCCTCCACATACACGTTGATCAGCACCAGTGATAATGGGCAACCCTGCCTTACACCTCTTCCTAACACTGCCCATTTGGACTACCCGTCCCCCACTCGCACCTGAGCAGGTGAGGCATGTACAGGTTGCGGATTAGCCCCCTGTCCCTCCAATATATTTCTATTTTCTGCAATGTTCTCGAAATTTTTTCCCAATTCACTCTATCAAACGCCTTTTCGAAATCTACCAAACAGGAAAATAAATACGTCCTGATTGTATTCTATATTCCTCTCGATTAGTGATCTCATTACTGCAATGGCATCATGCGTTCCTCTCCCCTTCCTAAACCCAAAATGAGTAATCATTTGCCCTGGTCTTTTGTTGATGATCCTGAGAACCACTTTAGCTGCATGTGAAATCAAACCATTTGCCCTGTAGTCCTCACAAGATGTAGCCTTTATCTTTTTCGGAATATGAACTAACACTGATCTCACAGTCCTCCGACCAGATTATTTCTCATAAATGCTACGAATTAGTGCCCAAAAACTTTTCCTCCCACATTTTCCTACACCTTCAAGTAGTTCTGCAGGAATGGTGTCCACTCACACGGCCTTGTTTGATTTAATTTCCACTTCAATACACACCGAAAAAAATTACGTGAATATATCATGAATCAGTGAAATGCATATAATGGGCACAACTACCAAGCAGATCTTATACACATTAATTGAATTGTTTGCCTAACCTGTATATTATAAGGAATGTTAAATAAATATACAAAACGACGCACTTAAAGGAGCGTGTAATGCGAATGCCTACATAATACTCGTATTTTCCCAAATTCTGGAATCAGCTGCCGCCGGTTCTCTTGCAAGCATGTAATGACTATTACCCCATAAAAGATATTTCAAATGTAAACATATATTTTATTAATTCCACAATGTTTCCACGTAAAAAATTCCGAAGTACAGTACTACGGAAGAATAAAAAATTCATAGGCTGTGATAAATAAACTGGGTAGTCTACAGAAAGTTTTCAAGAATGAAACCATACACAGACTCAGTCATGACCATTCAGGGGACCAACTCTTTAATATCTGAGATCTGGAGAGAACACTTTTTTTCTCCGGGTGATTTTGGTGAAAGGAGAGTGTCAGGATTTGACAAAGAAAAATTTCACAAGTGATGCATGCAAGAGTAAACCTAGTAAGCATCTTATACTTTTTGGGAATATCTTAAAGATCAAAGTGTAGATCATTTTATTTATGGAAACAAGCTGAAATACGTCGCGCGATAAACGCTACGCGCCAAAGGCAAGCCAAAATGCAAGTAAACGGAAACGGATTGCTGACTTGAAACGATTTTTTAATTCCTTTTGGATTTTCTACGAAAATATATTTCACCCTGAGCCGAGACAAGACACATTGTCGCCACCTTGAATGCCGTACTTTGTTGAATTCGAATACGAAGACGCGCCTTGTTTCTGAATGCAAATGCAAGGCAATATTTCTTCAGGAGATTACGGCAGGTATCTTTATTATCTGCGAACGGGTGGACTCGAATGAATGGCGAGAGGGTTGAGTGGTATAAGGTGATGAAGTAGGACAGATAACGGGCTAAGCAGAAAGATTATGCTGATTGAGACCGATAAGGAAAAGATTTTAAACAGTCTGGTGTATCCAATTTTAAAATTTTAATTTAATCGTTTCCGTCGGCTAAAATTTCTATTGAAGCACATTCAGTGGTCAGGGGTCATGGAATCCATGGGCAAGAAGAAGTAAAGATACTTTTTTCTCAATAAAGAATAAATGGTACCCCTCGAATTCGTCAGGAGACGCTTGAAAAACACTTTAGGCACATAATTATCTTTAAATACCGTTATGAAAAGAACATTGACGGAAGGAATAGAGAGGCATGAATTAATGAGAATTCAAAGTAAAAATTGCGAATTGATGGAAGACGTCAGCGAAAGGAAGAACAAATGAATAAAGAAATGACAGGAATGAGGCCGCAGAGCTTTGAGGCCAAACAACGATTCTAGAATTGAAAGCCTGTGATCCTATCAGTTTTTATGGCGACACAAGGCTGAATTTTAATTCAAATTTCTAGGAAATGGTAGTTGATTACTTCCCCGACAAAAAAAGAACTTATCGGAAAAACTATTCCCTGCTCTTATCTACCATGGAAAAATTCCACGGAGCTAATCCGGAATCAAATTTTTCAAAGCTGGACACACAAGCTGGTATATTTTTGCAAAAGAAAGCATATGAGCAAGCAAAGATGTTCTTCACAATGAAGCTGCATGTGGAATGGAGCATGTCGCGATACTCCGCGACGTACTATATTTATTAAAAATTTAAATATTTGAGGCGTGAAGAGAACGCCCTTCCACGGCCTGCACTTTCGGTGAAAAGGGTGGTCCGAAATTTTGGAAAAAGTACATACGAGAGGTACGCTGGGAAAAAATGAAAAGCGGAGAGCGCAGTCATGATGCATATCTCTACGATCAAGTCGCGACCAACGATTCGGTTTTTCTGGCATATTTTTTTTTAATCTGCGTGTTTCATGAAATCTTTGTTTTCCTAAACACTCCTTCTCCCTAATCTCCAGTGCGTGTACTATCTCGTCGAATAGTATGTCGAATTATCATTCCGTAAATTATTCCTTAGGCTTGGAGTTCGCTTAGCCAGCTAGTACGCTCCAGCATACTAGTAGCTCGAATTGTAGGTAAATTACTATGGCAGTGTTAGAGAGGTTACTTGTTTCAGTACCCTACCATTTCGAAAATGCAATTCAAATAATCAATCTTCCCCATAATTTGATTTATATTTAATTATGTAAAATTTATATTTTTATCTGCATTGAATGCTAACGAGATATTAAGTAATTCTGACAATGTTTTATCTTTGTCTTTTGTTTAACTGTACCGAATATATTTCGTTGTCTCGGGCGTGACTTCATGGAATCGACTTAACATAATGAAAAGAGAAACTTTGAAATTCCACATAGATTTATTAGACGGACGACCTAGGTTTCGACGTGGCACGTCATCATCAGGTGATGATGTCGTGCCACGTGACCTGATGATGACGTGCCACGTCGAAACCTAGGTCGTCCGTCTAATAAATCTATGTGGAATTACAAAGTTTCTCTTTTCATTACCGAATATATTTCATACTCAGACATATTTAGGCATAATTTAAACTAATACATAATTCATGCACCTTAATATTATCATAACATGAGTAATAAATAAATAAGGAAAATGAAAATTGCAGCCGTCGTGTGAGAGTTCATTATCATTCTGATTTGGCACACGCAAATTTCTACGAGTTTACTAAAACCAGATTGGCAAAATATTTCAAGAAAATTGGGACATAGGTGGAGAAAGCTCGAAACACAACCTCGATCTGCTCCAAAGTATGGAGGAAAGATGCAGAACGAATCTGAAAAACAACGAAAGACGCGCCGAATTCCTCACCGGTCATGGAAACTTCGTCTTATCTAAATAGAGTTGGCATACATAATAAAATATGTGTAAATTCATACAATGTATGGTTTGAAAATCTTAATCATAGAATTTTGCTTTGCCCTGAGTATCGAACTGAAAGCAAACAGCTCAAGAAAATGACGAAAAACTCGCCTGAAACACTCAGAGGAATACGTATTGCAGGAGGCTGCCACACGTGGTACGGAAATCATTGAAGTATTCATCATTGAAAAACCATCCCATGACTTGGAAGAAAACGAAAGAAAAACTTGAGCTAACACCCGATATGTAGCAAAAGTTGGAAGAACAATAAGTTTCGGTAAAGCAAGAAAATAAGAATAATTTTATCGATAAGATCTTAAATCTACTTATGTAAGCAGTTGAGTAGTAAATTATAAAGCGAGAAAGAAATCAGCGATCGAAATAAAAGAAGAAGGTGATCGGAATGGTGCCGTGGCTAACGTATAGGTGTCCCACCGAAAGGGCCCGGGTTCATATCCTGGAGATAACATATAATTTTCAGCGGTATCCCGAAGGTGCTTTGAGAAGAGCACTTTGAATGAGTACGAAGTCCGTCGGATGGGACGTTGAACTGCGGACCCCTAGGCGCCTTTCGACAAGAATGCCGACACCGGGTTTCTCTCCACCCCTCCTTTCCCATCCAACCGTCATGGCGCAAATGACCTCAGCTGTCGGTCACCTCCCATAAAAAACTACTACGACACTATGAATGTAAAATAGTCACAATAGACCGTAAAGTATTCGACAAATGTAATCCGTGCACATTTTTCATTCGATCTTTAGTCATAATTTAAAGGAGGAAAGCAACCATTTCAAGAATTAAATAATAGAAGTAATCAATACTTTGGGTTAAAAAATGTGAGGCACCCTAGACAAATCATACTAAAAATTAATACAATAAAGCGTAAGCTCTGCTCAGCTTCCGTGTAGGGAGCGAGCAGATCATTGCGATCTGGCAGCGGTACCGAATTCGGTGGAAAGGGAGCATTTTTCACGCACGAGAGAGAATGAGTAAGGAAACCGCTACCGCAGCCGCGAACAAAGGCATTCCGCGCCAACCATTCACATTAGAGATGGCCTCCTCCCCGACCATCGAGAGCTTTTGCTGTCCTCTCTTTCCGTGTCATCCATTTCGGAAGGGATCTCAGGTTTTCTTTTTACGAAAGAAGTTCGGCAGGGTTCCTGTTATCCTACGGGACTTCGGTCAGGTGGAGGGGAAAAAGGATGGCGTTTACTTTGAAATACACGTGCTAATTAAAATCTTTTAATGCAGCTGATATTTCTTGTGCTTGATTTGCCCAACCCTTCAATATCCGAAAGGTGATTCGGGAAGGCGGTCGCATAAAATTAGTATAACAAGATATAAACATTGAAAATAAAGACGGAGACGACTGAAATGTACGGCTTGAAGTGCTTAGAAGTGAAAGAAAATGTTTTTAAAATAGAAAAATATTATTTTGAAAAATTGTGCTCCACCAAAATATCACCAATAAGTGTTTAAGCACCAAAGAAAGGCACCAGTGGAATACTTCCTTTTTTCGAATTTGAAATTACGCATTCTTGAAATTTAACAAATGTTTGTAGGAATATGTCGGAGTTTGTAATTCTAAAGGGGTCCTAAGTCATAGGAAAATTCATAATTCTGGGAATTACTTTCAAGGACTCCTTGACAATGCATTTTAAATATTATTTTAATAGGGGGACATAAGGACGCGCCGTTCAAAATATACGTACGGCCTAATTAATCTTATATTTAAAGATTATTTTTGCTTACGGCATTCACGGGTTGACTCAGAGAAAATATAATTTTGGCTATATGTCTATTCAATATTGGAACCGATGATTAATTAGCAATTTTTTTATGGTGTACCTTGAATAGTCTTACCTCCAATTCGGAAATTGTTTGGATCGACCAGAGAATGTGGGCGTGTCCTGTGTTTTCACGGTGCTCCGCTGCGAAATGTAAATCGTCTACAGTCCAGTTTGCGCCTAGTATTTCGCTAGAAAACTAAATAATGGTGTAAAAGGGGTGATCCATCTCTTGTCTATCCACCTACATACGACATCCACCTATCCTGGCACCTAGCAATTTCCTCATTTGCTAAACTATGAAAATTTTATGAATTCCAAATGAAGTGTAATATTTTCTTAATGCAGATCGGAAAACTTATCGAGGCAACAAATATTCGACTCAATTCGATAATCCAAATACACCCGTAATCTACGAATGATATTTCCGCTGTGTTCGTTTTTCTGAGGTTGCCATGGGTTCCACTCCGTTCACTTCTTTCCGAGTTTTCTAACTAGCCGTCCGATACGCAAGCCTGACTTCCTTCCGGAATGATGGAGATATCCGTTCTCTATGGCGAGATGGACTGGAGACTTGGGAAGGGAGAAGACAGAAGGATAGCTGACCGCCAGGCTTTCCCCCGCCCTCCGACGAAATCCGGATGCATCGACTGTAACCAAAATGGGCCAAGCGGTCACAGCGCGAAACATTATTAGGACCTGAATGCACTATCAACTTCTGCTGTGAATGGGCCCATAACTTTCATCTATTCTCGTGTCATTTCGTGCCCGGCCTAATATGTATTTTATTCATCTCATACTTGTTTTTTTCGGCCCTTAAAGAAACATTCGATTTTTAATACGTGTGTACTTTGTGTACAATTTATGTATTTATCGTAAAACGCGTTATGCCGGCCCCGTTGGCGGCGGTGTAACGTGCTCGTCTTCAACCTTGAGGTCGCTGGTTGGATTCCCGCCTAAGTGGTATATCCTCCACCTAGGGCTTGGGTGTATGTGATTGTTAAATTATATCAATGTTCAAAGTCCGATGTAAAAGGTCTAAGCGCTGTTTTCTGACTAATGCAAAATAAATAAAGAAAATCATATTTATAAATGCATATATGATGGCATACGTGTAAAAGAAGATGCATATTATATACTTTTGCTACACATATTACACGATGTGGGATCAAAAAGTAAAGGTAAATTTGTAATTTTGCATAGTGCACGGCATAGTACACCATGAGTTCTTGCCACAAGGTCAAACAATCGATAAAGAGTACTACTCATAAGTTCAATGCCGTTTACGTGATGAAATAAAAAAATGCCCCTATTTTTGGCGAGACAAGTCATGGCTTTCGCCCCACCACGATAACCCACCTGCTCACAATGTTGTCTGCTTGTTCGTTTTTTTGCTATATACGTTTTATATCAGATATATATACCTTTGCTATACACATTATATAACTTATTTTATCTTCCATTCATTTTATCTGGATGGAAATAAAACAATGGAAATGGGGACACAGAAGAAAAGCAAAAGACCTGCGTGAGGAAATGAGGTAATTAAAAAAATATTATTTGCTTTGAATTTCTGATTTTTGGATGATGACTCCATTGAAATATTTCTATTCCGATTAAATTTGATGTGATGCTACCGTAAAAGTCAGTTTTTTTTCTCCTCGAGTGGGACACCTGCATTTACCAGCTGGTGGATTCTGTAAGCGTCGACCAGATGTCATGAACGGATGAGTTGAATAATACTCAAGGAGATACGTCAATTTTTATCATTATGGAAAAATAAATAAAAGTGTTACTACCACCAATAATGCGATCCGTTGAAATAAGTTCCACATAATTATGCACAGTTTTTAAAAACGGCCACAATGCGATCGATTTCACCTCAATTAGTCATAAGCCATTCTTGCATGTTTGTTATCCCGTCTGATTTGTTTTCATACACGGTACATATACTCTTAAGAAATAGATTTTTCACCCTAAATAACCCCAAGGGGAATACGTAGATATACAACCGTATAGGTCAAAGTCCAATCGTGAGCCAAAAGTGAAGTAAAAATTACAATGTAACAATATCAGAGAGTTGAAATCATTCACCTTGAATTGGATTCGAACCCGGATCCCTCGAACACTCCAACGAACGATACATCTTCACTAAAGGTTTAATGTGAATAGGGTCTTGATAATTGAAAATATTTACGTGTGCTTAATAATTTGACAAATGATTTTTAAACTCTCCATACAGTTTTCATCATCAAATCCAAATGCTCAAGTGCTCTAAAAAAATGAAAAGTTTTGCTCACCCTCATGGATTCATCTTGCCCTCTGAATCATTATTATTATAATGTTCCCGACCTCTCCTCACGATCACCGATCGACTCCATTATTAAACGGCGCAAATGGCCCCTTAATAAGCCGCAGGTCTCTTAGACGACCACGTGGCATCACTCCACCAAGCCAGTTGAGCTTCAACCATTGTTTTACGAAAGCACCATTTTTAGTTCCGTTCTAGGACCCGATCGTCCCAGTGAAGCATTGGTGACCCGTTTTATGGTGAATTAACTGGCATTTCACAATGACTGAGCAGAACTCGCATTGAGTTTTCATCGAGGCCATTAAACCGATGGGGTCAGTAGGAACTTCCTGTTCCAAAGGGCCGGGTGAAATCCGTATAGATGCTCATTATTAAAACATAACTTTGTATTTTCCATGAATTTGTTGTCATATATGTATTATTTATGGTTTATCATGCACGTATTCCCACACGATGCTTCGTTTTCACGTGTCACGCTTGATGCAATTAATTTTATTCGAAGTCTGTAATTTTGTTCAGAGTATATTTTACTTGTTCTTCGGGTCTTGGAATAGATTTTCAGGCGCGGTAGTTCCTGTCCTCTTTAGAAGTTTTATCGAATTTTCTTTTAACACCAGCAGTTCACAATATCACTTCCACGAGCTGCATTTTGTCTTACCGCGTATTGAAAAAATCACTACGTACTTGTCTTGAGGTAGAAAGATTTATGAGTTCAATTATAAAATACTTCCCAATATAAGATACGGTTTCTGGTTTGACCTGGTCTGGTGGTAGAGTTTAGCGGTTAAAGGAAGCACTGCGTAACACCACTTCGTTCTATTAGCAAGACCTCGATTCCGTTGGAGCACAACATGATCACTATACGAATGTCTTGTTTCGACAGGCATATAAAGAATCAGTTTGGGAGAGGATATGCAGGAAGCGTGGGTGGAGAGGAGCAGGGGGGAGGGGAAATGAGAAATGCAGTTGGTTTGGGGTACGGAAGATTGATGAACATTAAAGTATTTGTGACGTGCCTCGAAATTTTGCAACGTTACGAAACCAATGTTGTGCAAATAAAAAAAAATAAAATGGAATAGCAAAGAGTTATATATTGCACTCTTTTCATTATGCCTGAAAATAATCAGAAAATTAATATATAATCGCAAACTGAGCCAACAGCCAAACTACACGTTTGCATTTCAACTGAAAGATAAGAGTAAATTTTTGTATCTCGTACACAATGCGAGGCAGGACGTTAAAAGTCGAGTCATTTTGTTAAGCCTTGGGAGGCTACTGTAATTTCATATTTCAACAAGAAAATACTGTTGGGGAGCTCTTTTCTTGTCATGAAGTGTGGTAAAACCTAAGGATTTGGATTTAAGCTTTGAACTTTCATTTTAGGAAAACTCATAACTAACTTCGGATTAATGAATAGGGACTTATAACCACAGAGCCATCAACCCGAAGGGTTTGACAGGTGAGGGTAGAGCTCATGTAGTAATAGGTCCAAACAACGACGTGTTCAATTCACTCATCGGGGTAGGGGGGGCAGTCCCTAATAGTTTACAAGGTTCCCAATGGCTGAAATAGATCTAACGTAACACCTCTATTTAAAAGCGAGAAGACAGGAAGGAGCCGAGTAATTATAGATCTATATCCTTAGCATCTATACCATGCGCGGTTACAGAATATTAAATTGTTAGTTCGATACTGAATCATGTCGATAATCACGATTTATTGATGAAAAAGCCACTAGGTTTCGAAAGGGCTGGATTCTACAATTGAAAATTTGTTCTTTTTGTTCATGACATTTTGGGATTGGGAGAAAATACTCTTCCAGTTGCCGAAATTTTTTAACACTTTAATAAAGCTTTCCACAAAGAGTCTCATAACAAGCTACTCGTATAGCTAAAAGGACATACGTACGTGCCATAGTAAAATTAACATAGGATAAACTTAGTAGCGTTTCCAAAATATTAGAGTAGCTAGGCTGGTAATCACTCACGGAGCGAAGGTTAAATTACATATTGCATAAATTGGGAGTCTCTTAAGCAGAGATGTTGAAAATGTATTATTACCCCCATCGCACTACGGTATGAGAGATCATGCTAACAAAATTAGAGAGTTTAAGTGTAGAACAGTTAGATTTCATATGTAATTTTTTCCACGAACTATAAGGGATCCTAATAACATTGTTCATAAATGAAAAGCCTATGGCATAATTAAGCGTATTCTAGGTTGGATTAAAGACTTTTTGAAAAGTCAAGGACAAAGAGAAGTCACTGCAAGTGTTCTTGGATGCCTTTAAGTCCTTTTTTACGTTCTTAGTGTTAACAACGTGTATAATATTAAGATAAGTTTATTTACCTTAGATGCAGTGGTTTACAAAGATATATGTAGTCCTGAAGATTATGTACCGTTATTACATAACCTTAATACACCATCTGGCAGTTATATTTTTATTTATCACGTATTCTACCGGATAAGGTAGATTTAGAATGGCCACAGCGTATAAAACAATACAGCGATACATTCACTTGCCCCTCCCGATAACACACAACTTGATATCCAACACTACTATAAACCCCTCTTTATTCCACATAATTCCTCCCTTCACTATGTCCACTATACCTATCCAATTCCTACCCCTTCCTCGCCTGCCAAACATTTTCCCCTCTATTACAGTTTTCAAAATCCCATTGACAACCGAAATGTACGGAAACCATCTTTCATGCCTCCTTTGAATATCTCCCGGAAACCTCCTCTTCCCCACCACCACTTCCTCGTTTGTTTTCCTTTCTGTCCATTTCACTTTTTCCAACATTCTCCACTCAAACATTTCAAAAGCCTCCAATCTACGCCTATCACCTTGCCTCAATGTTTCCGGCCCATAAAAAAACACGTCCCACATCAAAGTTTTGACGTGCCGTTTCCCAAAATCCTTATTCAACGTTTCCGCTGTCAATTCCCTCCTTGCGAAATCCTCTTTGCCTGATATAATTCTTCTTCTCATGTCCCTACTCCTTCGACCATTTTGGTCCAGAACAATTCTAAGATAAGTAAACTGTTAAACCTTCTTTAGTTTTTGAACTCTAATTTTTATATTTGACTTAGTATTTATCTTTTTCGAAAGCCGCATAACCTTTGTTTTGCTTACATTTACTATCATTCCATTTATATTTTTACAGGCTTTAAATTGCACTCAGCAATGTTTTCAAACCCTTGGCTGACTAGCTTAATAATGCCCGATCATCCACAAACCAGACATACTATGCGTTACTCACCGAATTCCATTCCTATCTCCAGTTCCTCCCAATCCCCTTCTACAATTTCCTCCGCATAAACGTTGATAAATGTACGTATTATGATAGGAGAGATCATGTCAATGAAAGTGGATGTATTAAGTGCAGAACAGATAGATTTAAGTTGTCATTTTTCCCAGGAGCGATAACTAATCAGAATAAAATAACGTTTGTCCGACCGCGTTAAGGGGGAAAGGTGTTTTGGGTCAAGGATATTATGGTGTGTAATCACCCCCTGCAACATACCCTGGTGGTGGCTCGCAGGGTACTAAATAAAACTAACTGGTGTCAAACGCTTTTGAAGCCGCCTCAGTACGGAACAGATAATGTGCCGATTACCTTTTATCTGGTTCCTACCCTCAACCTATTTTATAATTATTATTATTATTATTATTATTATTATTATAAATACACATGTGCTAATAGACACTGTCAGGTGGCACACAAGTCCCAAACAATTGCAAAATATAATACATAAAACCAGACAAACACAGATCTCTTTAACAAAACAAGTGAATCCCCATCCCATTTACAACCATTAACCAGCAAGAAAAAAAAAAGATACATAAAAAAAATTAAGCTATAACATATAATACCATACACCACACATAAATCAAATTTTTACATATATACCTTACATCTATTCTTAAAAGTATACACTCTGTTAGGAAAGGGCTCGAATATTTTTGCAGGTAAGGTGTTCCACTCAACAATTGTTCTATTTAGAAATGAAAATTTTTTTTATTTGTCCTCTGTGCCCGGCATTTTATCTTAAATTTGTGATCATTTCTGCCTATAAAATTTGGGTTCCCCGCCTCTTTCCTAAGATCTGCCCAAGCTTTCTCCCCCTTCAAAATTCGGAACATTCCACAAAGTCTGCTTACTTTTCTTCTAGATTCTAGAGGTTCCCAGCCCAGCGTTTCTAGCATGTCAGACACACTCTCCATCCTCCTATGCTTCCCCAGTACATATCGGGCAGCCTTTCTTTGCACCTTTTCCAGTTTTTTAATATGACCTTCTTCATGAGGGTCCCATACAAGAGAAGCGTACTCTAAAATTGGTCTTACTAGGGTCTGATAAGCCTTCTCCTTGGTTGCTCTAACGCTCCCTTTGAGGTTTCTCATTACCCAATGAAGAGTTTTGAAAGCTTTCTTATAGATGTACTCCACATTTAGCCCCCACCCTAAGTCCTTAGTTAAATATACACCTAAGTATTTGACAGTATCACTTCTAGGAATGACATTTTCTGAGAATTTATATTCCCTATGGTTTCCATTTACCTTATTGCTAAAAGTGATGGATTTGCATTTGTTAACATTAATATCCATCCCATTTTTTGTCACCCAATCAGCCATTTTATTAATGTCCCTCTGAAGTTTGTCACGGTCTCTGTCATTTTCGACTTTCCTGTAGATAATACAGTCGTCTGCAAAAAGTCTTAACTGAGGATTAATATTTATTGGGAGATCATTTATATATATTAAAAACAATAACAATTGACATGGGTGACCCAGAGTAAATGCCATTGCTCCCGCCAGTACAGTTCTTTGGGCCATCAGAACGTAGAAGCCCTTCGACTATCAAGGTTTTAGTCAATGGAGATATCAAGGTTAAAAAATTGCGGTGATAAAATTTTGGAATAGAATCCCTTCATTGCCTACTGCATCAAATAAATAGGAAATGTAGACTCGATTATACACTCGCTACTGCCGTACCCTTACTTGCGACCTCTTCTGAGTGAAAGATATGTATTGGGGAATATATGGTCACGATAGCGAAAAATTGCGATTCAATAGATGGGAACTGAGAGTACGTTACGAGAAGGTTAAAAGCAATTTTATGTTTTGCCAGTTAGGCCTCATTTAGAATACACTGCTTGTACATAAAGTTGATATGCTTGTAGAATTAGACCGCGTGCAGCGTAGAGAAACGATATTTGTAAAATTTTATTATGATAAACTATGTAGCGCATCTAAATTTTTAGAGGAATAGACTGAAACTGAAACTCTCACGGAGGGAAGGTTAAATAAAATAGTAAACCGATTCCATAAGTTAGAAGCAGCTTGCATAGCGATGATACTTAAAATTCAATACTAACCCCACAGAACTACGGTAGGAGAGATCACGTAAACCGATGGAGTAAAGATTCCATTTTTCTCACCAAAGGTAAGAGATCAGAATTAATTTAACCAATCGCGCGAAGGGAAAAAACTACCATTTTTGCCATGCTTAGTGGCTAGTATGTTGTCATTATTTCATCTGACCTTAGTTTATTTACTTTATGATAGTTTACTTACCTGTTGATGCATTTGAGCAAGCAAAATTAAATTATGGCTGCAAAATTGAAAAACTAATGAAACAATCTATTTTAATTACATTGTTACACTTACTGATACAGCTAAGCAATATAAAGTATAATAATTCAAAGTAAAGCATTGTAAGGCTAATCTTTTGTGCAACTAATAATATGTAACAACAAATGTAATCCCCCGGGAGTCAGCTCGACACAATAAGTATTAACCTACAAGATAGGGACTGCACGTGGTTATATATATATATATATATATATATATATACATATATATATATATATATATATATATTTATTTATTTATTTTTATTTATTTTATATATACATACACATATTTTCATACATATATATATATATATATATATATATATATATATATTTATTAGGTTTCCCCCAACTTCCCCCACCCATTTGAAAAACCCCAACCCCCTCATCCCTTACCCTTTCCTCCTGGTGCTGGACCCCCTACCACACACCTTTTTGGTGGCTCGCAGGGTATTGATGTAGTTGTAATTACGGTCACCTCTTCGGGAGACTGAGTTCGGAACCCAACAATGATGATTCCTGCATTTAAAACGGCCTTGCCTACCGAAATATTTCGGTTGCTTGTTGTTCCTCCCAATAACCTTAGAACCTCCTCACACGCTAAATATAATCTTTCGAAAAATTTTACATCTAGGGTCATATGTCATCAGGGGACCTGGTTTGGCATATGCAGGAATAACGCCACGCGGACAGTGTCACTTTCGATGATTGCTCGCTCCTCTCCAATAACAACGTTACGAAAATTCCCGTCCGAAACTTCAATAGCACAATTCCCGTACGGCAGAAGCACGGCGCATAGGAATAGAGAAATTGAACGCATCACAAAATGAGGTTCATTCACCTCTTTTGTATCAAAAGAGGTGAATGAACCATTTGTTTGTATTTGTTTTTAACTGCACACACCAATAATACCGCACTATCAATAAGAAATATACAGGTTATAAAACTTTTTGTGCAATATCGATATACCTGTATTTTATTGGGAATCATTAGGAACAAATTTTAACACGGAAACTCTAACTGGTTTTGCCTGTTTTTGGCGATAGGCGTGAGGGTATTTTTTTAAGCTACAAATGGTTTTGTTTTCATCACTAAACAGGAACGGCTTTATGGAACATAATAATACATTTGGTCATTGTTATCGGGAGCGTTTTGAAATACGAGTACGGGCACAAATGGATATCGTTCGTGATAAAGGACGACCTATGCAAGGTTTTGGCGGAGACCCCTTTTAAGATTAACTTTTGTCGTTTCGAAACAATCCAGTAGTTCCTGTTTAAGGAGATATCGAGGAAATTTAATGAGTGTCCCCTTTGTGAATGAGTTCAATGACGGGAATAATCACTCTTACCGAAATGGAAAACGAATGATACCAAATTATATTCCCATCCCGTTCCGGCAATAAGAACGGATACTTTTTATTGAGATCACAAACATTCGCTTAACTACTCAAGATTCTAATCTCTTTCATCTACAGTGATTATTGTTTACATAACAAAATTTACCCGAGAGCCTCTCCCAATTTATCACAATGTTTTTATGCCTCCGGTTATATATATTTTTTAATCCTTCCATTTTCGATCAACTTCGTTCATTACAATATTCCTCAAAAAAGTGCAATATTGATAGATAGTTGATGAGTATTTTTTGTCAGCCCAATTTAAATCGCCTATTTCAATTCATAAAATGATTATCATTAAAGCCATTTAAACCATCTACATGAAGTGTCTCAGTGAAACAACAGAAGTATACATATAGCATGAAATGTCTTCTATGTGCCAAATAAATTCTTCAAATTCGGCACTGTTTTGCTACTAGTTTCAACTAAACGTTTCTCTTTAAACGGTACGAAGGCACATGAAGCATTTTAAAAGATAAAAGGAACCGTCGGTCAAGAATGTTCATGAACACAGTTCTGGTTTTTATGGCCAACTATTCATCTTAAAATGATAGACGTAAGCTTTACGAACATTTACTTCTTCTGCAAGATATACGAGGGTCATCCGGAAAGTAGTACCCGTTCGTGAAATAAAGACACAAAAGTAAATATTAACAAACATAAAAAATTTTATTTGAAAGAGGATACTTTAAACTACTTCTCAACATAATCTCCAAGCAAATTAAGGCATTTGTCATAACGTGTGACAAGTTTCTGTATTCCTGCTGCATAGTCCTTCGCCGCCAGCTCATTGAGATACGCGAGGGACCCATCTTGCACAAATTTTTGCATAATGCAGATGGTGTTTAACAATTTCATGAACAATTGTTCGAGAAACATTGGGAAAATGCTCACAGATGTCATCAATTGTGACGCGCCGATCGTTCCTCACGAATTCGTCAACTGAGCTCACCAGTTGGTCTGTAATGACAGACGGTCTCTCCGAACGCTCATCGTCGTGTGTGTTCCCCCTCCCCATGTTGAAGTTGCGACACCACCGCCGAACAGACGACTCGTCCATTACATTGTCTCCATACACCTCCTTTAATTGGCGATGAATATCACATGGGCGAACGTTTCTTGCATTGAGGAATTTAATCACTGCCCTCACTTCACAACTGGCGGCGTTCTCAATTTTTTTAAACATTGTAAACAATCACAGAAACAACACAGGCAATGCTAGCGTCACGCAACTTGGCTCAGAGAAGGCAGACAAGCCACTGAAGCTATCTGACCTCGTCCAGCGGCTACTCGCGTCGTCAGCACTTCATGCGGCACGAACGGGTACTACTTTCCGGATGACCCTCGTACGTACACGTTATTTCTACATTTTTGGAAACTACGTATTATCATTACGAAAATAGTACTAAAACTAGGTTTTGGATGGAAACAACTACCAAATAAATATTTTGTTACTCCTAACAAAACATAACCCAACATCACACTCCACAACAATTCCCTCTTCATCCCTGCACACTTCCTTCCTCCCTTCCTCCCTCCATCCCGTCCAACATTCCTATCCTATTCCTGCCCTTTCCTCGTTTGCCTAACATTCTCCCCTCTATCACAGTCTTTGACATCCCACTGCCGATCAATATGCTTTTCATCCATTTTTCCTGCCTCCTTATGATTTTTCCCAACAAACCCCTCTCCTCGCCCACCATACCTAGCACTTCCTCATTTGTTTTCCTTTCTATCGATATTACATTCTCCATCATTCTCTATACCCACATTTCAAATGCATCAAGTCTACGTTTATCATCCTACTCCAGCGACAATGTTTCCGCGCCGCACGTAACTACACTCCATTAAAATATACAGGGTATTAAATTAATGTGAACTCTCTGGAAAAAGTAGCTTAATTTATCGTACTTGCACGAATGCTTAAAATTCTTCAAAATACTCTCCCCCTGCATCAATACACTTGCGGAGACGCGTCTGCCACGCCTAGTAGGCCCCCTGAAACTCCTCGACGGGAAATGTCACCGTGTAAATCATGAATGCTTACGATCGTGTCGTCTGAACTGACTGTACACGAAACGATGGATCGCTGTACGGAATGGGCAAGAAGAAATAAATTTGGACCAAAATGTCAAACTGCCATATCTGGGACGACATTTTTACAACGCGTACCAAGGAGTGCGATAACTATTCTTTAAGGAGTTCCTGGAGCACCAAGAGATTCAGGAGTTTGTCATTCAGGTCTACGTATGGTCGGTCAGCGGAGAAACGGATGACAAATCTCATGCACAACGCTCGCAAGGGCAATATAACTACTGGGGGTGTTTCCGGTTAAGGAAGAGCGCAGCGTCAGCAGCTTCCCTTTCAAACGGGCGGTCCCCGGTCGCAACTGCCACGGTCGGCCGCCGTGGTCTGCCCACACTCTCTCGCGTTAGGAGGTCAGACGAAACGGGAGTAACGGGACATTTCCATGGCGAGGAGGACAATGGGCGGCGGTCGGTACAAGTTGGACCAGCAGTCGGTTGCTTGGCTGCTTGCGTCGGGGCGAGCTCATGTGATCCAAATGGACTACTTCCTTCCCGATTTCGGTAGCGCCGGATAATGGCAGCTCCCTGGATTTACTTCCCTTCGGTGCCTGGAGGACGGGGTCTCTTGGCAGCGCGACGCGCGTCTCATTCAAACAAATCGCTAGGAATTGCCGGGATGGCGCCGATTATTTTGGCAAAATTGTGGCGCGTGATATTTAAGTCAGAGAACACTCCATGCACGAGCATATATCATCGGCCCCCTTTTACAATTACTTCCGTATATAAATGGGTCGTTCCCGATGAAAAGTGAATACAAGCGTGGTAAGATATCGACCCAAATTGAATCACATTCAATGCTCTTGGTAAGAGTGTGCCAGTAACGCATAATTTATAAACAAAAATAGCGGTGTTTTCATATCCATAGTCTATGGCAATGAAAATTACTGGTCACTGCTTAAACGTCACACAAACTTTCTATCCAACGAAAAACCAGGATTCTTTGTAAAAATAATCTGTCACTCATTTCATCACGGTCCAGGATCCAGGGTTGGTAGGTAGTGAGTCTATTTACTTCTCCTCCGGGTTTATGATACTTTTGAGGCAGGGTAGGTACATATAAGGAGGTAGTTGATTAGGGTTTATGAAATAAATTAAGGTATCGTATTTTATTATGAAAATAACAAATCTTATCAGTAAGGAAAAAATTAGATGTAGGCACATATCGGAGAGACATTTGTTGAATGATCACAATAAAGGGTTTTGTTATTACACACAATTTTAAACTTATTTACTATTAGACCATCGTGTCCTACTATTAATCATCAAGCCTCCATCTAAAAATTATTTTTTTGAAATTTTTATTAAAAAAGCGTCTCAAATATTTTACTTCCTCCACTTTGCTTCAAACTTATTTGATGCAACGCGTTTAATTTCTGAAACAGTCAAAGTTCCTCCCAGGTTCTCATTACCAAACAAAACCAACGTTCGAAGCCTATCGTTTCCATTTCTCCCCGATAAAATGTCAGCAATCACATCCCGAAAGAACTGCGACGCCGCGTCATTAATTTAACGTATTTTGTTTCATACACTGCATAGGACTAAACGAATGTTTCCAAAAATGGACTCAAAAGCAAAAATTTGAACGCATTAGGGAGTGAGTTGGAGTGAGGGAGAAAGGAGGGAGTCCAAGGTTCGGGAGGCCTTCGAGTTCTTTGTTCGAAACAAAATTGGCTAATTCTTCCCCTAAACCAGACTTCCGAATGCCTTTCCAATTCATCAAAAGTTGAAAAAATGAATCCATTGGAATTTTGGAGGAAATTAAGCATGAATATGGCATTGGGTATATACCGATCAACCGTATCACACTTCTCGGTTTGCGTAGCAACTGAAAAATTACACGTAAAAGTCACGCGACTGCATCAGAAGAAATCAATTTGTTTGTTGTTCATCGCGTCTCGCCATTTCTTTGCTGCGGAAAAACGCTAATTTGGTTTTGGTATTTCCAACTGTATATCGAACAATCACTTCACTCCCGGACGTTTGAAGCATTTGGCATGCTCAATTGCTTCGGAAGGATTCCTCGCTAATTCAATGAATTTATATGTTATGTGTATGTCCCAGTAAATTTGACAGTAGCGAGATGAAAATAATCGATGATAACCGACATATATCCTCGCTCCAAAATATAAAGGCTTGTTAAAAAATTTTTTAAAAATCAAATTTACTTCCATGCATGGGACGTTCATTTTTTTATTGAGATAATAGGAAAGAGTGGAGAAAATAAACAGGACTGATGAAAATAAGGACGAAAAACGACTACTAACTAAAGGTAGGGTATAGAGAAAACGACGGACCTTCAAAGAAGGTAGAAAGAGTGGTCTGAGAATACTCTGAGCGGGAGGGCTCTGACAGGAGCTAATGATAAGTGAGAGAGGATGGGAAAAAGGAGAGTCATTTTGAAGAGGCATAATGGGGTTTTAGAGTCAACGAGGAAAACTGAGTAAGGCCAAGGTGTTTTTTGCTGTTCGTAAATGCACAAGAAATGGATATGCAAGTTCTCGGGCATTGCTGAAAGCCTAATCCTCATACGAAAAGGGAAAAAACGAAAATATTGGTCATTCGAAACTCACCATAATATTAATCATCTTGTTCTAAGATATGAAGACTCATGTGCGGGGATCCATTTAAAATGATTGAGGATCTCTTCTGAATTCTTCATCATATAACTATTAGCAAAGTTCCACTAATCTCGTGTCGCCATACATACAAGAGAAAGGCTCTGGGAAGTTCTATGCATATGGAGGTGTGGTAACCAAGTGGATAGAGGGTTAGATTACTGACCGGAGATTCCGGTGTCCCGGTGTCAATTTCCGATGACTTTGAAAAGCTCTCAACTTCATTAAACCGTGCTGTTATTTACAGCCACGAGATCTTAGTGGAACATCAGTGGCAGTAACTGACCACCCTGGCCCGGATTGAAGAATTCTACGTGTAATGGCGTTCCACTCACCGATAAAGATGAAAGAGATTGTTTAGGAAAACAGATATTAGTAAAATTATTACAGTTTTTGTCGGTAATTGTATTACATTTTGTTGCATATCATCTCTTAGTCCCGGCATATCAGCTCCTGGACTAATAGCGCTTGTCGTTCTCCATCTATATAAGTTTTTTTACTAACACCGATGCGATATTTATTATTGCATCCTAAGACCTCAAGCAATCAGGCCCAAGGTTAGAAATAGGTAAAAGGGATATCTCACATTTCTCTTTGCCATAGCCCTATTTATTTTATTAATTTATTTCACCATTTTATTGGGGGGAGATTGAGACTTTATAGTCCCTCCTTCCACTTAACCGCTACCTATTACATTAACACTCAAGTCCTAGGATGAGGAAAATCCACCTGGGCGAGAATCGAACCCGCAACCTCTCGGGTAGGCAGGCGAAGACGTTAGTCCGCCGTCGCCGGGGCCGGCTGAGAGCTATGGGCCATGACTGAGAATTTATATGTCTGACAAGAATGTATTTAAAGTTGTGGTAAAAAATATGGGGTAACTGAGCAACATACTTGGGTGAATAGTCTCGAGTACTATGGTTTAACGTATTTACTATCCAATTATCTCAAGAAAAATATGCTGTTTATGGAAGTAAAAAATGATTGCATGGAGCAATATGTTCATTCGCTAACCAGGAATTTTGAAGTATGTGAGCATTTATCGACGGAATTCAGTCTGAATGCCCGTTTCTTTGTCGGCTTTGGGTGAAATCTTTCGACTATTGAGCAGCCAAGTAAAAATGAGTTTCACTACGCATATAATTCTCTTGATTTGTAAGGAAAAGTATATTTGGAAAATTGGAGATAGTGAGGGACTGAAAATTAGAGCTGTAATCCTCAGCGGCATGAAAAACTTAAAGAGTGTGAGGCATTGCCGTTTAACCTAAGCAAACTTTCGAAGTTTTCGATCCCCGATACCTCAGCGCCATTCGTAAATCCATTAAACTGTTCCAAGATGATCTTCATTCGTCTACTCTCAAAAAAGTGACAAATTCATATCGAAATTACGTGACCTATCCTTCCCCATGCTTATCTTTTCGATATTTAGCATTACACTTGCCTTTGTTTCTTCTTCCACGCTTCTTTACGAGACGCCTAAGGGGCTCGCAATTGTTCTCCCTGACAAAAGTTATTCCGCGAATAAATTAACTTGAAACATTTGATACCGCAGACTTTTAATTAGTTTAGTAGATTTTTTCCCGAAATTTCACATACCCCAAAGTGGTCGCCTTATTGACCATTGGTGGTGGATTCTTATAGACAATACATTTTTATATATTTCTTTGTGCTAGGAAAGGTAGTTAAAAATAGTGGAGTGATTTATCGTCGGGAATAAGAGAAAAAAGGAACAGATTTGATCCCCATAATTAAGGGTATGAATTAGCCATCCAATCTCACATAATCCCTCCATTTCCCGTCTTCTCTTTTCTCATGAATAAAATCATGCATGCAACGATCAAGAAGGTGTATCTTAGAGTTCTTTTCGCATTTTCCGCTCTCATAACACACACTGAAAGTTCGAATAACCAAATTTACACAAAACCTTTAACTACAAACCATTCGATGACTAAAATCTCACTAGCTTTTATTTCCTAAGAGAAATTTTTTGTTAAGTATCTCTAATTATTTAAAAACCTAATAATTTTTTGTGAAGTGATGTTATGCATTTAAATTCCACCGAATGGTGTTTGCCCAACAATCACCTTTGGAACAATATAAAAAACTAGAAAGGGATTTAATAAGGGTTTGGGTTACGTCAATATACGCATACGATAACAACGCATTGCTCGAGATCATTTTGACTGCTGCTTTCATTTATTGCTAATGGAATAAATGAGTCCCTAAATACATTAATTGACATTTATTTCACTAATTTGATTTAATTATTAAGTGACATTTAATTCTCTACTTTTACGTTTGTGGCCTGATTAATGATTATAAGTTCGGTCAAGAATACTCGACTGAGCTTCGGTCGTGAACCAACTCTTCATGTTTTTAAATTCATGATTAATCCAATTTCAACTCTTCCCTAGTGATTCCCACAACAAGTCTGAAAACTTTTCGTTTTGTTACATCATTCATTTTTATCATCTACTTTTTTTTCAGCTACATAAGAAAAAAAATTTTGCGTACCCAACCCGTTTATTATTTTTAATAAACATTTTTTTTGCATGAAAGCGCCAATATTATTTTTTCGCTCCACCGATAATTATGCGCAATCGCAATTCCCAAGATGATTTATTTGCCACATTTGTCGTAAAATAATCAGCCTAATCCAATTAACACCACCCAGTTTTAACTGTAAATGGAACTGAATTTAACGAGTATACCCATGGGTTATACTCAAACACTAAAAAGACCTATCACTTGCCTGAGAAGACAAAAAGATTTCATTTCTCTATTTTGGTCTTTTAATTTCTATTGAAACAATGCGCTCGACAAATCCACGAGTGCTGCATATAGAGTACGAATACAAAGTGAAATCTGAGAGTCCGTATTAATGAGGTTATCCTTCGTGTACCTAAACCTGATATGCTATATTTTTCCAGTGATTGTAACTTGGCACTGAGGATCGTAATTAATCTGTGGTGAACGATCATTTGTGAAATTGACAGGACGGTAGAGAAAGGATCGCTCAAGCTGGAACGGAAACAAAAGTAAAGAGCATTCGTAAACTTGACAAAACTAGGGTGAATATGTATTCAAGCAGTCGCGATCAAATTATATTTACCGCTCATCCAGCACAGCTGAATTGAATTCGGTTCGAGGTAGTATTTTACCATTTTTCTTGGTAATGGCCGAGAAAAAGAATAATATCCCTTGAATGGGACATTGTTTTGATTGACCGGAATCAAATATGGAAAGAAAGAAAGGAATATAATGTGCCTGGCTCTTCCAATGAGAGCTATATTAACCTAAAAACATGTGTTCAATACTCTCTCTAGTTGCATTGGAACGTGCGGCGAGGGGCTAGCGCGATCAATTCGCTGCTGGGTCGTATGCTGTGACACCCAATACGAGTGACTAACATGATTAACCTTGACTTGACCGTTCGTAATCGCGACTAGTCAAAAGATAAGGCGAAATGTTATATTTTTACAATTATTTAACAACTAGTTGGGCATTCTTCTTATATCTATCCTATGATGTGTAGGACATTCATGCGTTAACTGATGAAAAAAATAAGTTAAAGATCGTGAACTCCTAAGGTATTATTGTGGTTTGATGTTCTCAGGACTAGAAGGGTTACATATACAGTTTTGAACGCGGTGGAATTTACTTCCTTGTCTCAAAATTTGTTGAAACCTAAAGTTGATTACTCCTGAGCCTCATCTAGTCCTCTAATAATCATTCAATCAAATCCTATATAATTGCGGCTAATTCTACTCATGGCAGAGCTAGCGTGAAACCATTTTTATCAGCAGTTTACGGCAGCATGACCGGGTTTGAGTATTTTAACTCGTTCAGGCAACAGGCGGTGCACTATTACTAGATTCGAGCTAATAGATCAGTTTAATTAATTACATTCACTTAACTTATGAAGAAGAAAGAATTAACTTCACTAAATTTATAACATCAGCATCAAATATACATTTTACCTAAGAGTTCATTTAACAGTAATATTTATACCTTCAAATGAATTCTCAACAGAAATACGAGGGTCATCCGGAAAGTAGTACCCGTTCGTGCCGCATGAAGTGCTGACGACGCGAGTAGCCGCTGGACGAGGTCAGATAGCTTCAGTGGCTTGTCTGCCTTCTCTGAGCCAAGTTGCGTGACGCTAGCATTGCCTGTGTTGTTTCTGTGATTGTTTACAATGTTTAAAAAAATTGAGAACGCCGCCAGTTGTGAAGTGAGGGCAGTGATTAAATTCCTCAATGCAAGAAACGTTCGCCCATGTGATATTCATCGCCAATTAAAGAAGGTGTATGGAGACAATGTAATGGACGAGTCGTCTGTTCGGCGGTGGTGTCGCAACTTCAACATGGGGAGGGGGAACACACACGACGATGAGCGTTCGGAGAGACCGCCTGTCATTACAGACCAACTGGTGAGCTCAGTTGACGAATTCGTGAGGAACGATCGGCGCGTCACAATTGATGACATCTGTGAGCATTTTCCCAATGTTTCTCGAACAATTGTTCATGAAATTGTTAAACACCATCTGCATTATGCAAAAATTTGTGCAAGATGGGTCCCTCGCGTATCTCAATGAGCTGGCGGCGAAGGACTATGCAGCAGGAATACAGAAACTTGTCACACGTTATGACAAATGCCTTAATTTGCTTGGAGATTATGTTGAGAAGTAGTTTAAAGTATCCTCTTTCAAATAAAATTTTTTATGTTTGTTAATATTTACTTTTGTGTCTTTATTTCACGAACGGGTACTACTTTCCGGATGACCCTCGTATATTCCTTATCTTGAAGGGAATTTGAATCGTTTCAGAATACAACAAAGAAGCTTCCATTGTTTTCACAAAAAAGAGGAGGTAAAAGATTGTTTTTTAAATGATTATTGTAACTAGTTGCCCTTGTATTCAAAATTTTCGCTCAAGAACTTCCTTACCAATGGTGTGCGACAGCATACCTCGCAACAATACATATTTGTTCCTCTACCAAAATGGAACATATTGATAAATGCATTGCTCTCAACATTACTTGTGTCTCATGCATGGTGCGTGACTTTGTCTGTTCGTGTGCTGTGCATGCCTGGTATGGATACAACCCCTGACACACACCTTTCCAGTAGCTTGCAGGGTATTATGTAAGTATGGACGTAGAATATTGTGTATTGGACTCGACTCCACGGAAAAATTATGCCACTAAATGTTTCGAGGTTAAAGCTGATATTTTATAATGAAATAAACGGATAACTAATTAAATGAAAATTAATAAATTAATAAATGGAATGCTTTTACTTAAATCATTATAATGAGATGCTGAAGACGATAATTGAGCGGAACATTTTGGGAAAGCGAAATAAAGGAAGGAAAAGAATAGGCATTTTATACGATTTCAATGAAGATAGATATTATGCTGAAATAAAAGAATGAGTCATTGCAATATGAAGAAGGCAAGGGATTTAAGGATATTTTGCATCATATTAGTTAGGGTGTATGAGTACAGTAGTGAGTAGCGAGAGGGTACATAACAAACTTTTACCGCATATTGCTAGACTACAGCTAATAAATAATAATAAAACTTTAGCGTTCTCACAATCACGACTTGTGACTGCTGATATTATATCAGGTTATTCAGATTTTTATCAATTGAAAAAAATATTAGCATTACAGAAAATTAAAAGAATGCACATCTTTATTATGAATAAGTGTCTCACCATATTCAGTACAAAAATGGTATCAGGGCTAAAAGCATAAAAGTAGGTATTCATTAAGAACATGTCTTCGTTCAATTCCGACTCTCTTGGTATATTACTCCTGTATGCTTTCAGCATACACGTGTAATATTCTTTCAGCATTCAGGAGTAATACGTTAAGAGAGCGAAATATATTAATTAAGTATAAAATGGTGGGGAAAAATATTCCAGATAAAGTTAATTATGCTACTTTTGCCACAATTTTTTTTCTTGATCAGACTATAACCTACAAGTGTGAAAATTTGTGATGATACAACAATTTTCTTTTTTAAGGAATCATTAACCAGAGCTTCGGTATTAGCAAATTCGGCACTCGCGGAATTTTTCTCAGAAATTCTCTCGTGAAAATTTCACAACTATCCGATTTGTGATCGTATTCCCTTAACACTAAAGGTTTTTCAGGACTAATATAAATGAACCTGCCTCATTTTCACAAGATTCGCCCAGCCTACCTCGAAACCGTCGATTTTCCCACGTACCCAGCTTAGAGAGTGCCCAGATCTTACCACAGCCCCCTATCAAAAACAGGGCTAGCCGGTCGCTTTAGCATCGCACGTGTGAGGGTAGGATGTTTATGTGAGGGTTTGGGAGAGTGCATATATCCCTTATGAGTTCTCCGATCCGAACCCTGTCGAGGGAGCGCGGGCAACAAAAACCGTTACGCATTGACGCACGGACGGTGACCCTCGGGTCGATCGCGAATGTCTTCTACTTCCTTGCATGAATTAATTACGTTGTCCCCGCTGTAACTCTTACCCATTGTTCTCACCACCCTCTCCTTAAGCATTCGAATGACCTTTTTCCACATGATCGATACCCGTACATTATTTTTTGATATCCTTTGGCCGTTATTTCTGTCCAAATACTCTCTCTTTTTAATTTCGTCTCTTCTCGTTTTCTATAATTTCTCTCGCCGTCCTCTCTCCGAACTTACTCTTCTAATTCAGCCTGGTGGAGCTGATTGGGTGGTTTCCGGTGACGCAACAGCTCCGGTTACCGGCCCGAACACTAGGAAAAGTAGGATCTTTCCCCGTGATTTCCTAACAATCCTTCCCAGAGTAAAAAAAAGAACTCACATTCTTCCAAATTCTAAACGGAAAGCCGCGAATAGGGTGACCGTAGATGTAGATAAGTGAAATCATTTCGACCGGGGGAGAGGGGGACTTTATCGGTCACCACGAACCAGCGCAACAACGGTGGAAGATGGTTAGGCATAGAAATAAATAATATACCCCGGGGTTAAAAAAGAAACAAAAACGTCATCCTTCCCCGCTCCTTTCGCGGGCTTCTTAAATAATCCTCGCCCCGCGCCTTGGAACGCTCCTCCGGCCGCATTGCGGGGGTCACCACCCTAAATCCTTCTCCCCTCCGCCACCACCAGCCTTCCCACTCACTCCACGCGGAGAGAGAGGGAAAGAGTCGGGAGCGAGAGAGAGGGATAAAGGAAACATCACGAGGTGACGTAACGGGAGCCCTCGCGAACCCGTCCCCGTCCAACGGATCGCACATTACGCTCATAAATGAAACCGCAGTAGTGAGCTGCCCGTGGGGACTGAAAGGAAGGGAGGACCTCTCGCTCCCTTCGTTAAAGTGTTACCGAACCCTCCCCTTCAACGAAAGGCCGCGCAACTGAAGGCGGGGTACTGGTGGATCAATACAACGCCGTCTGGCGTCTGATATAACGGCGGGCCGAGTCTGTTGAGTGAAGAGAGCGTTCCCTCCCCCCGCAACGTTTCCCTTCCCGCCGGTAGCGCCCTTTCCCGTGCGCTCGCTATGCCGTGAGGAGTCGACCAATCACATCATCAGCGTGACGCGTGATTGTTTTCGAAATAAAAGATTCTGGTGATGGCACCCGAAATGGAACCCCGTGCCCCTTCTTGGAGCAAGGATGGGACATAGGGATGGGAAACTGAATTAAAACTATCGATAAATCTATTTCGATGTTTGGGAAAAATGTCCATTTGGTAATTCGATGCACAGATTCAATTATTATCGATATATTTTCACGTATCGAATGAATCGTTTGCATAGACATACTGTATACTGTTGGATATCCGCCAAATAATTTTCCTTAACTCCGGATTCCTGTTTATTTCTCTAAAAGAATAATTATATCCAATAACAATAGCAGTACGAACTCAGACTTCACTAGGTGGTAAAAATACACAACGATGACATTACATTAAAAAAATACATTATATTGAAAAACGTTCACATAGTAATTAATATGATAAAAATCCGATGCATTGCCGCTAAGGTCGTAGATTAGTATAAAAAAATGAAACATTTTTGGGCTTTGAGAATTAGGGACCTATTATAATTAATTGATTTTTTTCTAATTTATATTGCCGCTAAGGTCGTAGATTAGTATAAAAAAATGAAACATTTTTGGGCTTTGAGAATTAGGGACCTATTATAATCAATTGATTTTTTTTTTAAATTTGACGAAAATTTCAACGTGAATAGAAGCCGTAGTAATCAAGTATATTCTACACTGTGTGCGTAATATCTTTCGTTATACACTCCCACTTGCCCTCTCCTTTCACCTGACTATTCCCTTGAGTATACATAATTTGACCCTAACCTCCTTTTTTCGTATCACTTTGCCAAGAGGTGATAAATAACATCGTGGCGTTAAAATAAAACCGTGGAAGGGTACGAAGTTTTATATTACAACATGGGTGTTTAATCTACTTTTCCTTTATAACTGACATGCCAATTAAGGACGAAGCGCTATAGTTTAATTTCGAATAAAGAAATACCCGCTATTTCAGCGTTATTTTTGCTGATTTAGCTTAAAAATTGAAAGACGCGTACAAAATTGAGGATCGGAATTATATCGGGATGTATATTATCGATAATCCGAAATCGTTTAATACAAAATTCATCAAATAATTATCGATAATGAACTTCTATCGATACATATCGCTCGTTCCTAACGCGAGGCAATGCCAGATTCGGGTTGGTGACGGAAGCGGTACGAGAGGAAAGATTTGAACCGGTTGGATAGAAATAGGATTTCGCGCGGTGAATTTTTTCCATGTCTAGTGATTTCTTTTTTTGCCTTTAATATTTAATTCTATTGAGAGTTAATAATTAATTTATCGCAATTTTTTTTCATTAGACGGCATTTTCGGGCCAAGCGACCGGATTGGCTAGTCAGAAGGCGTCAGTACTCATCCTAGATATTTGGTAGCCCAGCGGGTCGAGCTTCCGTCCATTTATGTTAAGACCCAGGACCTAATCCAGGTGGCCCGTACATTGTACAAAAAAATGAAATATTTTGGGGCTTTGAGAATTAGGAACCTATTGTAATTAATTGAATTATTTTATCGACGCTCTTACTGAGTAGTGTGATTTCTCTAGACTTTGGGAGCTCAGGGAAAGGCCTGCAAAACTTGGCTTGAATGAGAGAATTTCACACGCTATAGGACTCACCACGAGGTGAGGTCTACCCTTACCCATCAGATCAACCTAAGGACTAATCACCTAAGTTTTAGCATCACATTTTTTTAATAAGAATAAAAAAAATTCTCAAATTTTAATACAAAAATTACAACCGTGGACAAATTTATGTATGTAAAAGCTAGCTATATAACTAGTATTTAGAATTATTTTATTGAGAGTGTGTACAATATGTATGTATGTGTGTGTGTAGAAATATATATATGTATATATATAAAACCATAAACACAGTAATCAACCCGAAGGTCGGTTTAGTAGGTGATGGTAGAGATCACCCAGTACTAAGCCCGACGGCGTGTGAAATTCACACATCAGGGTAGGGGGGCCAGTTCCTTTGCCTGTGCCGGTTATGGTTTCCCAGGAAGACCTGGTACCCGAAAAATCACTTTAGCTTGGGTGGAGCTAAGGTGCCCAGAGTGCCTTGCCCGGGAATCGAACCCCGGGCCCTCCGGTCAGTGGTCAAACGCTCTACCCACTGGACTACCGCGACCCACATGTTTATATGTATATATATATATATATATATATATTTATTTATTTATTTATTTATATATTTCTATTATATATATATTTATTTATTAATTTATTTATATATTTCTAATTATATATATATAAAGAGCTCGCGGCAGTCCGTGGGGTAGAGCGTTGGACTACTGATCGGTCCGATTCCCGGGCAAGCCTCTCCGGGCACCCTCAGCTCCAACCAGGTTTTGTGATTTTTCGGGTACCAGATCTTCCAGGGAAACCATAACCGGCACATGGAAATGAACAGGCCCTCCTACCCAGATGTGGTAGAGTATATTTTCGCACTGAAGCACCCGCGCACAACAATGAATATTTTTATAGCGTACACGCATAGTTAAAATATGCTTATCTTACTTATTCAGAGACTATTTATTTTAGCGTTCAAATGAATAATCATATTGCACAAAAATGACGAATATTCACGAAATTTCGTTCATCATGTACTATTACTGTGGGGTTTTTTTAAAGTTATAATTTTAACTCCCCACCACACAGCAGAATGGAGTCCCTGTTTCTCATTGATTCGACTGGAGAAGGCTTTCCCATGACTTCGAGTATTCATTTTTTTTCGACCCCCTCCCGGGATGTCAACGGGAATTATTTCGTAGAGGAGTTTTTTTTTTAGAGTATTGTGCGCGTGTATATTTTATTTGGGACGGGGAATTGCTGTAGATATCTCGGATTATAAAAGATCTCCGACACTTCGGCGTTTCATTAGAATACATATGTACTTCCTTGACCTAACCAAAGACACAAAGAGGTGTGATCATGAAGCGATCACATTAATGTCAAAAGTATGTAGCTTGCAGTTCGTTCTGCGATAATTTCACGAAATGGCTCAGGCGCTAGCATATGATTCAGTGTAATCAGTGGCTTATAAGTAGTGTCGTCATATAAAACATTATGCTTTTACATCAGTTTATATTGCCTCAAAGTGATATACGGCTTATCGGAGTAAAAATGCCCACGAAACCATTTTTCACAAACGAATCGGATAACCTCATAAGTATATCGTGAATGGCGCGATAGCACCTCCACAACGATTGGCCAATTGGCCCACGGATGTTCGAGTTCCCGAAAGCTGAGTATATTTTTTTTATGTATCCGTTAGCCGAAACATCAGAGAGCCCACCTCACCGGCTTTACGAATCACTGGTCGTCAACTGCTCACCTGACTTCCAGCTGATTCATTTCTCCCCTTCCGCGCCAATCCCCTACCCCAACCACAAACCCCGTCCCCCATACCGCATTTAAACGACAGCGAATTCGCATGAGGCGGCACAGTACCAAACTTCGCAATGAATTTTAAAAATTACAGACCATCAAAGAGAAGATTAGGAGTTTAAAAGCCTCGGGAGGTAGGCAGAAGGAGAGAGAGAGAGAGAGAGAGACAAAACGGGAGAATGTAAAGCAAAACAAATCAACCAAGCACACCGGCATTCGCAATACGATATTTCGTCACAATCACACACACGCGTAACCTTCGCCATTATTTTATTTTTTTTTTATTAACAAGGTCACGGGTATTGGGAGTGGCGGCTCCGCCCGTCACTTCAACTGCATCGGACCCGAGCGTCCGAAAACACCTCCGATGCAATAATCCGTGAGAGCGATGCGAGAGCGCGCGACTCGGCGGCCTCACCCTTCCCTTCTTCTTCCCTCTCCTTTAAGCAGGGAGAGGGAGCGATATCACCTTCGCGGGGGGGCCTCACCCCCCCCCCCCCCCCCGATGTTCATTGCCCTTCGAAAAAACCAACTACTCGCGCGCGCACGGTTGCCAACACGACGGCTGCAGGGGAACGGGCGGGACACACTTCCAGCGGCCCACATCCCACACTCTCTTTCCCTCTCTCACTCCCGGCCCCTCGCCAGACATCAGGCGAACGCTCGACGACCAATGGCGGGGCCTCTCTCAGGGGTGGGGTGATCCGAGCGGCGCTCACCATTGGACGCTCGCCCCATGCGCCCTCGCCTCACCCCACCGAGCACTCACACACACACACGGACAAAAGACCACACACACACACACACACACACACGCGCGTCCTTCTCTCTATCTCTCTCTCTCTATATCTCTCCTTCCCTATCCCTATCTCTCGGGCTTCTTTTCACTTCCCCATCCTCTCTTTCTCTCTCTCCCTTCCTATTCAGTCACCCCGTTAACGGTGGAGCATTCGAGAAGACCCTTTTCTTTCGAGGGATACCAAGGACAATGCCAACCAACCCTCGAGAACTGGGTAACCACGCTCCTCCCGCAGGATACAGAAGTTTTACTATAGTGTGGTGGGGGAGGGGAAGAGTGGTTAATGCTAACCAACAACTGTGGTAAATAAAAATTTGACAATATTTAACTTAACACAATGTTTTCCTGTTGATTCCTGAGTTATTGTCTTTAGCTAAGAACTTCTATATTTAAAGAAATATGCAATGAGGTGCGGAAAAGAGAAAAAAAAATGGTTAATGCAATGTTAAAAAATATTAAAATTTGTTTCATCCGTTCAAATTTTTCATTGAAAAAATCAATAATTAGGTACGCGAGAGTCAAGTGGGTAAACTCACCAGTGCATCCGAGTTCGATTCTGGATGACGCCTATAGGCACCCTCAGTTTCACTCGAGCAGTGTGATTTTTTCGGTCACTATATCTTCCTGGAAAACCACAGACTCAACAGGGAATGGTGCTCATGCCCTCCTCCACTAAAAGCACGTCCTTGAGACGTGTTTAGTACTACTAGTACTACGTAAGCTTTAACTTCGCCTAACCTTCAGGTTGATTGCTGTGGCATTTTTTAGATCACTAGTATCCGCGGGGGGAAATTCCTGCTACCTGCAACGTTGGGTCGCATTCCATTCCTTTTACAGACTCTTTGGGGGTAGAGTGTTTTGTGGTGCATTTTCATGTGGTAGTGATGTTTCAATTTCTTGCTTGTTGTGTCCTGGCTTCCGTGTTGTAGGATGGCTTTCGTGCTGCATCATGGGGTGCAGTTTTTTCGTTGTTTTGCGGTATATGTGTTTGCATGAGTATTGGATGAAGGGATTTTTGCATGAGTGTGTGCGCTGCTGTGGGTGTGATTTTCCGTGTTGTTTTTTTACATGTGGTATTTTTCCTTTTACGGTTGGTGACCAAACACCCCCCGCCACACGCCCTTGCGGCGGCTTGCGAGGTATTATGTAGACGTAGATGTAGATGTATCAGGCTCAACTATATGTAATCTAAACTAAAAGTTCAGCATAAAATAAAATGGATTTCAGGAAAACTCGAAAAATTATCTGAGGATGTCACCCAAGAGAGAAAACCAGACTGGCCATCACCTGGAATTGCTACCAGGCTGGTATCAATTCTGTACCACAACATTTTATTATTGTCTTGTCCTAGTATTTTCGAAGAAAATATTTTTATTTTCAATATTTACGTAAGGTTTTTTTTTACTTTCTTTTATTCTGTGGAGGGAGGGACGCGTCTCCCACGGTTCCCATCAGTGCGTACAAGCAATCATTATAAAAATCAGAAGAGAACACTCCTTCTCTCTAAATTCAAAAACAAAATATCCTGAACTCTACTCGAACGCACACACTACTGCATTATGTCGATATGGCATGCATGTGTATTGCTTATGCGAAATATATATTTATATTTGTGCGTGAATGAATATTTTATATACAAAAGGCTATTATCCTAACACCCGTACGCCCTTGGTCCAGAGATGATGTCGCCTTCTCCTCCTCGCTGCCCTCGTCCTCCTCCTAACCTCGAATCTGACGAACGCCGCCTCTCATTAATGCATTTGCAAATCAAGTCCGTCCCAACTGTGACTGGGAGATCACTCCGTCTGGACCCGATTCATTCGGTGACCGCGCGCGCGAGAGGGTGAATGACTCTCGGAAAATTTCGTCGATAGCGGCGATTGAACAATCGATCCGCAACCCGCACATTGCAATGCCGGCGAGCCCTAGCTCTAGGGTCGCCAGTCCGACTCAGAAACGCTTCTCGCATCGCGTTAGGCCACTATCGATGGGGAGGGGGGCGGTACCAACGTACGTGATATGTATGTTTAAAACGACCCTTCGTATCGTGCAGTGAACCGCCCAACCGTTATCCAGGTGGGCGATACATTTTTCTCAACCTTGAGAAACAACTAATGCATGGATATCCGCGAGGCTGTAAAATAGAAACTCAGTTTTAGTTTGGCCATTAGGAAAAGGATACAGAGGAAAGCTGGCCTAAATAAGAAGGGCCTGGCTGGAATAAACAATCGCCTCATTAACACTATGTTAATAGAAGATAGATTGATACCAGCATTGACAAATCCAAGCACCTACTTGTTCTTCCCTCGCACGATACAAAGTCTTAACAAAATCAAATGTAACCACCCATAACTTCTAAATTCAATAGCATCATTTAAAACAGCACTCGAACACACTGCATGTATGCATGATGTAGATTGGCATGTATGTGTGTGAGTTTACATGGGTAAATGCAAGCATGAGAAATATGCATACGTTTACATTTAGGTGTAAGTGAATAGATGAAAAACTTGTCCTAACACCCCCCGCCACACCTCTTTACGGTAGTTCGCGAGGTTCTGTGTGAATGTAGATTATTATTATATTTAGCCTGAGCTGGAGGTAAGAAGATTGCATTATATTTTCGACTTGACCCATTACACTTCTAAATAAATACAAACGATAAAAGTTTAATGCTGACGCAGAACGAATATTTGCAGCTCTGCATTACATTGATAAACGAAATCTGAAGAAGTTTAAGGAAAATTTACTTCCGAGCAGTCCGGCATAAGTAATCCTTTTTTTTTCCTCGTACAGTTCTTGCATGCAGAACATTTAAGCAAGGCTGGCAAGCTAATCGTATGGCATTCCTAAGGTATTATGATTAACAGCCACTTGACGCTACAAAGATGGACACAACTATAATTTTTGTATTGAGGGTCCTTTCATTTGCAATATGCAGACAAACTTTCGCATCTCTTGTCAGCAATCCCTGAAGATTCTTCCTCTGACCGCTAACAATAGCCGTTCGGAATGCATGACGGCTTCATTACTATATCAGCAAAGAGTCGGGTCGAGGCAGTTCAGATCATTCATTTGGATTTGGCGTACGGTTGATCAGTTGTGTAAGTTTTCATGTACCCTAATTTATAGGCTTAAGCACCTCGCTGTTAGGAAATCCTTCTCATACATTTCATAAGATTTATCCATAAGATAGATTTAAGATGTAATTTTTTCCACGAACAATTAAGGATCATAATAACATTGTCCGACCGCGGTAGGGTCCTGTTCGGGTAAAAATTAGCCTGGTGTGTATTCACTCCCTGCCATTTTGTGTCCTGCAAGCCACCCAAGCGGTGGCTTGCAGGACACAAAACTAAATAAATAAGTGGTTTCAACATGCCGCATTCTGATATCGTTTTTATGCATAGAATTTTATTATACAACTAAATTACGCTAAACAAACCCATACTCTTGATTATATAGCTGGATCCACCGGACAAATAATTTTGGCTTCATGGAACTTTAAAGGTTTACGTAGATACTTTGTTTTCTCGTCTTTTTGCTGTTTGAAAAATAAAACATAGACAAAAAACTGCGGGGAATACAGCGACAGTTACTTTGATGGAGTCATCAATTGATATCCACCGAAATGCGAGAATAACACAGTATATGAAAAATCATTGGCTCTTGACCTGGATTCAGAGAGGGGCCCGGGTTAGAATCCCGACCAAGAAGAATGATTTTTACACGGTACATTTTCGAAAAAAATATTGTTTCATTGGATGAAATTAACTTGTAACTTTCAAATGCACCAAATTCATTTTCGTATCAGCGCAATAACAGTAGTCACTTCTCGGTATTTTTGCGAATTTTGATCATCTGTGCCTTTTGATTAGCAATTCGTTTACTTTCTCCCTCAAAGAAAAAAATTAAGAATAGAAAAGCTTTTCAGCTTGCGTTAACCTGCTTACTACTTCCTCCTTGTTTCATTCCACCGAAGAGATTCTGCTCAGCGGGTAGCATAATATTTATGCACACATGTACAAAAGCATTTGTTCCTGGTTATACTAATAATCTGCTGATTTTTTGGGCAACAGGTCTGATGTATCTCGCTGACAGCATAATTACTTTTTAATACCATTTTTACTCCCGACTATTACCCTATAGGAACCCTCTTCTACTTTCCTAATGTAATTCTATTGGTTTTAAACCGTAACATGTCAATAATTACGGTTGCAACTCCAGGACCAGCGTTCTATCCACTTTATTCGTATTAAAACTTAATCGGAGCACTAATTACACGAGAGAAGTTCAAGTGAGGCAACCCAACACCAGTGAAAATCTAGGAAGTCGTCGTTCTTAAATTAATATATGCTGAAGCATGTCAAAATGAACTAAACCACTGCCGATGCTTAGAATTATGAATCTAATGCGATAAAGAATCCTAAGATAGATATTTGTTTAAGATATTATAATACCCTGTAAGCCACCGCTTGGGTGTGTGGCAGGAGGTAAATACATATCAGACTAATTTTGACCCGAATATGACAGCTACCGCGGTCGCAAAATGAAATTCTGATCCATTATCATTCGTGGAAAAAATGACATCTTAAATCTATCCGTTCTGCACTTAATATCTCAAATTACATTGACATGATCTCGACCATCGTAATACAAAGGGTCTAATAACACCTTTTCAACATCATTACTGAAGGGATATCCTTCCAATTTGAGCAAGAGAATTAATCTGTAATTTAACCTTCGCTCCGTGAGTGATACCCAGCCTAGCTCCTATAATATTTTGGATACGCTAATAAGTTTATCAAAACAGCGTTTTACAAATCTAACTCCTCTACGTTGCACGCGATCCAATTCGGAAATTAATCCAACTTCGTGAGGATCACATGTACTAGGAGCATATTCTAAATATAGCCTAACTAGCTAATGATAACATTCCTCTTTGACCTTTTCATCACATTTACCCAGTGCTCTTCCAATAAATCCTAATTTTTTGTTAGCTTGTCCACATGTTCCACGTATGCGTTCCACCCACAAGATAAAAAACTAATAGTTGGCCTTATGAATATGAGAAATGCTTTAATTTATTTAGGTTTACTTAATAATCACGATTTTTATTTACTTTGTGATCATGATTAATCATACAGTGCAATGGAACGTCCTCTGGTTTCCCTCGAATAAGGCCTGGATTGGAAAACTGGGGTAGGATGCTTTACATTTGCATTCTGATCCTTACCCAGGTGATGTGTTCATGAGAGTAGGTGCTCAAAGAGTAGCATATCAACGTTGTGCACCGTCCGCCGAATGGGACGTCGAATCAGTCCATTCGAGCCTACCGCTTACGGTAGCCGAATAAAAACGCCTGGTTTCTTCCCACCCTTCCTCCTCTCCGAAAATCTACTCGTATCACAATTTGGCCACGTATTTCTAATGAAGAATGGGTGTGACCTGAGATGCTGGTCTCCTTGCTAAAAAATACCGACCGCTTCTCAATTTTGCGGGCCTCGGAATCGGTGAATTGGCACCTATTGATTGCACTTCCCCAAACTCTTTGATCGACGAACCACCTTCTCGGAGCAAGCTGTTAAACCTCGTGTGCCCTACTAAAACTCTTACCGTAAGAATATTTTTTTATACTCTTATCGCAGAGAGTCATACATTTTTATGACTCACATGACTGTCATCACTTCTCGGCAATCCGGAAGATTGATTTGCAGCAGCTCTCCACTCAAGTATCCGAACAGTCATACTCTTCACGTCTACACATTCTTGTTAAATCATGTGACCCATCTGGATTTTCCTCTTTAGATCTTTGTGTTCCCTTTGCTTCGATTATTGTCTTCATTGGGTGGTCGTGTCGCAACATGAGAACAACAAGATGAAACCATCTTCTCCTCAAAGTGAACATCCATAATATAAAATTCGTTCCTTCGAAACTAGATGGAGTTTTATTGCAATTTATCGTTGGATAACTTTCACAGAACCACTGTTAAAAAGTTACACGACTCAGATTTGAATAAATTAGCATCGAAATGATACCTGATGATAATGCTTATGCATTGAATATTTTTGTACGGCTTATTCAGGTGTGGTTCTGTAAAATTTATCCAGCAATAAATTTAGCTTCAATTGTCCAAAGCAGCTTCTTGGGAACCGTCGCCCGGCGGAATATGAAAACTCATTACACAGTTTACGCATACCCACAAATCGATTCGGGTACGTGTAGTCCCGTTTGAGAAAAAAGAGCTAGGGTTGCACTTCAATGTTAAGTTCCCATTTTCACCTCCCTAGAATATTTACTAAAGGTAGGCCAATGTCGAAATAAAGTTAACTCCTTCCCCCATCGTCCCTTCCTAATTCATCCCAACAGCTAACATATTGTATGAATTCAATTTACTTCGGGGTAGGGCACCTTAAGGAACTTTTTAATACATTATTTTTTAGTGGAAAGGTATTTTCCATTATTGCCAAATTTTAGCCTTGATTAAATTGTGCTGTAACAGATCGGTGCTTACAGTGTCAATCTCATACTTTGGACGTAATTTCACTCGATAGGCTCCTATTGTACAGGAAGGTGCGTCAAAATACGAAACTATTAGATGCCAAAAGGGGCATTTAACGCAACTATTAAACCCCCTAGAGGAATATTACAGAGCTATTAAGCGCCAAACGGATTTATTACGTAACTATTAGACGTCGGACGGGCCTATTACAAGATTATTACACACCCCGAGGTCCATTGGTGGACTAATAATTATCCAAGAAGTCTATTACAGAGTCTTTTATCCAGATAGATACGGAATGAACTTATGTACATTGCTATCGAATTTCCACCAAAAAATTATTATGTTCCTCGAGATTAAATCCACTAAGTCCAAATAGTTTCGTAACGGGCAGCTGTCGTCTTCATAACCAGAAAGACTACTTCTATTATAGCATGAAATTATAACGTAAAAATAAAGATAAATGTGTAGGATGACTATCGAAACATGGATAACAGCAGTCTAGGTAAACGTCTCGCATTGGTGAAGCACAGTTAGCGCCGACGACTTGGAGGATAATAAGCTTGCATGTTTCCTCTAATTGGGTCAGCGCATACGCTAAACACCAGAAAGAGCACTTTAAGTGTCTCAGTAGCTACACTCCTTAACGAGACCACGCCGGAGAGCAGTTCAATTTTTACAGGGAGACGTGCGAATCGTCCCGAAGGTCCAGCCTCAGAAGGACAGACGCGTAACTGAGACACTTGAGTGGATATCTTCATTGTACTCATCACGGCCACAGACATTTAACGCCGTTCAAGGATATCAAATTGCACGGCATTCGTGGTACCAAATGCGGGTTCATTGTTAAGAAAATTATCTCAAAAGAGAACTCGTTGCCTTGACGGGGGAAGAAATTTCTAGGACGAAGACGAAGTGGCTCAAATATTTAAGGAATGCTGCGATTACGAAATTTCGTTTCTCATAGGAATCGGGAGCACTATGTTGTCCCTGTATTAATTGAACAAGCTTAAGTTTCGGCGAAGAAAATAAAAGTGTATAGCTCCTTAGTTAAGCTCGGGTATGATGAAAGTATATAATTCTATGTGCTCCGCTCTAAGGTATTATAATTATCATTTCTTAAGGTTAGTACAACATAAATAAAACAGCAATCAAGTCATTCAGCTTTCCCTGGCTCCGAGGATCCGAGCCAAGAAGTGTGCATTTTGAAGAAGTTTCATAATAGTTCGCTGAGGAGACAATTTCTGTACAGCATCGAATCTTATTCTTATACCACATCTTTGATTTTCCAAATATATTGTCTATCTAATCACTTATTCAATATATCATCAGGTTTGATATACTGAAACTTTTACGTAACGATATGAAGACTTGCATTTCGTCACAAAAAACATACTAATGCTTCTGATTTTAATATAAATAATATTCCTTAAAAGTGCATATTACTCCCAGTAAATAACTATTTCTGAAAACATTTTGGCTAATTTTATTTATAGACAGAAAATATTATTTATCGAAAGCAGAAATTTTCATTGCAATTAATCACAATGGTTTAATATTTTCACTGCCTTATGAATAGACATTTGAAGTTACACAGATACCTTCGAAATATTTATTACTACTGTCCGTTGGTAATTAGTTACCCTTATCGGTGTTTCGATATTTTGCGATAATTATCAATGCTTAAATGATTTCCAGCGCATCGGATTATGTATTTTGTTTAGGGACATGGAAGACTTTCTAAATAGTTATGAAATGCAAAGAGAAAACTTTATAATAATTCTGCCTTATCTTTATGAATATATAGCATTGGTACCTTATCATCATCATTCAGCCAGGCTAAAAATCCTATCTTCCGTTTCAGCATTGAGCTCGTTACGACGAGTACATTGACTTATTTTTAGGTCAAGTGTATAATCATCGGTCCTCGGATGCCCTTGTAAGTTTACTAATAATGGTTCTATAACTTGGGATAGTATCATTTGTATTTTGTTTAAGTTACAAACAAAACCTTCTTTCTCTAAACTGTGGATGAGGCACAATTATAACGATATGAAAAGATGTATTGTTTTTACAATTCACCGCTTTGCTGTAAAAACAGTTTATTTCACGGTCATTCCCGGGTTTTTTTAGAACGTACTATCAGGATTAATTGATTATACTTAACACTAAATTGATCTCTTTCGTAATGATGTCAATAAGAAAAATGAGAAATAGGAGACCGAGCACGAACCTTGGGGAATTCTGGAGGATATTTTAATAAAATCGAAATGAAGAAAGTTAATGATTACTTTTTGTTGGCTTACGGAGAAAATATGGAAAGTCAAAGCTACCATTTTCTCGTTTAATCCCCATTATTGCCATTTATGTACCATTTCATAGTGTGGCTCCTTAAGTAAGGTTTATTTAAAATGGGAATACTGCATCTACGTTTTCTTAAATGTCCGTAATGATAGGAGGCCGTAGATAAATAAAACTGCTTGCTATTCATGCATATGATAAGATGTAAACACGCGTTGTGGGAGTGTAACAATAAGTATCACATTAAATTATGCCTATAGTTGAAGAATTTTTACTAGGGGGGCACAAATACCGAGATCCCGGTCTGAACGAATTACTCTTCCATTGCCTAAGACTCGCATTTCTGTGTAAATCGGCGTGTGACTCCGCTAAAGTTACAGTTGCGACATTTCACGCAGCGCCTCTGAATTTTTACAGGAGTTTTTATTTCCGTTTTACGGATAGGGGTGACGTGGGTTATTTCCCAGTGGCGGAAATTTATCTCCTGATAAGGACTTATTGCAAATCCTCTCTCTCTAAGAAGTTTGACATATACTGGGCCAACAATTCCCCCATATTCAAACTACGACATCAAGTCTCAGAAATTTGTTAACTTTGATGAAATGCAGCCGTAAAACGGTGATTTTAACAATTTATGAGTACATAACTCATGAGTTAATTCGTTATGGAGGGATTTTTGGTTCCTTTTAAGTTATAATTAGTGTAATAATCCCGGAATAATGTTAAAATATTATCTTCGTTTGTCATTTTACCATCAATTTTTTCGGTACTTCACCACTCGATGGCTCGAAATTTAAACTTCTACCAATTAACCCTTTTAGGAAACGAAATATCATCGTAGTCGACATCTATAATATTTATTCTTTCCGCAATGTTAGAGGACGCCGTATCCGGTATAAAGAATGGATCTAATTCAGATCAGCCACTGGGACTGACGTATATTTAATTAATGTGGAACAACAAAGCATAAGGGCTAATTTTAGATCTACAACCGTTACCTAGACTTTACTTTCAAAATGGAGCAAGTCAAGTATAGTTGAATTTTATCCTTTCACCATGCACAGATAGTATGCACAGAATTTTAATCAAATATTGGTAAGAGGTACGCGAGGACTCAGCACCGCGTAAGCAGCCAATCCCCTGAGCATTTAATGCAATTGAAAGAAGAGGTCGACATATCTCGGAAATACACGGCAAAGTGGGCTCAATTAAAATGTTGAGTTTCCACAAGAATTTGGCAAACAGTATTCCCGAAAAACTCTTTTCTTCGAGAGCAACGTTTTTGTCGAAATTATGAAAACGGGAAAATAATCTGGCACTTTCTTGCGCGTTCACCTCCATATTTGACCGTCTCCGGATGAACGTTTGTTTCGGTCAATGCCTTGCGAACCAAAAGGAAGAGTCCCCCCCCCCCGCCTCCCCGCCCGCCACTCACGGAGGAAATCTTTCCGGCGGAATCCCCTTGAACGAAATCCCGAAAAATGCTACACCGCGTCCCGGGAAGGAGTTGGCGGGAAACAGGAAGCGAAGAAAGAGGGGTGGAGGGTGCGGCTCTTTCGTCACCAAGAGCATCCGTCTCCGTTTGTGTGTGTGTGAGAGAGAGAGGGGGGGGTGGGGGGGCGGAAACCTTTAATCTAGTGCGAAGGCTCAAGGGGAGGGGGTGGGAAAAGGGGGGAGGGGGAGAGCGAGGAATCTCCGGAAATTCAGGCGGCGCCCTGCGAAACGCGATTCATCATGACACCTTCCCCTCGCCGCCTTCCCCCTTCCCCAATCCCTCCGCCTCGATCGGGAATGAGGAATCAATTTTTCCGAACACTCCCCTCCCGTTCCCTCAACCATTCGGCTTCACGATGGGGCGTTCGAATGAGACGCGGATCCCGCGATAAAATATTTATCGCCCGCGGGGAATAAAGCTTTTCCGGAATTCAAAACAAACACCTCTGTGAGCAGCGCTCATATTAGCGGGAAACTCTTCTCACAATTGTTTTCCCCGAAAACGTTCCATTCCGTGGGATGTTCTCGGGTTTTAGGCCAATTAGGGACAATGAGAGTTTAAAAACGGCAGTACTCCACGGCTTAAAGCACGGTTATATTTGACTATCCTTAATTATGTTTTGGGAATGTTGGACCACATCGACTGCACCGTCCTCCGATGCGTTTTCGAGACCGAGAATGACCTTTCAGACATGTTTCTGCAAGCGACCACGCAATATGCGGAAGAAGTGGGCGAGATACGACGACGACCTCGATAACAAAGATACAAAAAATCCGTACGTATTTCGCTACATTTTTAATTCATTTATGGCTCTAATTACAGTGGCCATGACAAAAATTACGGGTTATTTTTTGTTTACTGAGTCTGTATGAAAAATTAAAAAAGGCTGGCATTAAAATATCCGAAACTTTTAGCGTTAAATTTTACAAAGAATATGGTATTTTATATGAGTCGATAAAATGTTATGGTTTGTTCTAATACACTTCCAATCCAAATGCAAAGTATGTGACTTACTTCTGTGCTTCTTTCATTAAGCAAACTAAACCCAATTCAAAGTACTATTTCCAATGGCTAGGTTCTCTTCTAAATTTTGGATAAAAGCAGATTTGTCAATATGTCCACGTTTTTTTAAATAAGGAATAATTCCCTATATATATGTATATATATATATATATATATATATATATAATATCAAAGTAGGGGGGGTCAATTCCATTCCCTTTGCCAACTACGGTCTCCCAGGAAGATCTGGAACCTGAAAAATCTGAGGGTGAATCTGAAGGTGCCCAGGGAGACTTGCCCGGGGATCGAGCTCGGGTCAGTAGTCCAACGCTCTACCCCTGTACCACCGCGAACCACCTATGTAAAAAGATAGATAAGGCATTCTTCTTGGTCATCTCACTAGTGAGGGTATTCTCATGAAGGCCATATATAAAGGACAAAGGGTTGCGAACAACTACGATATAGGACTAAGAATGAAAATCGCGAATCGAAAAGAAGAGAGAGATGAAGATTAGTTTAATCAAAAAATAAAGAATCTAAATAATGATAGAAGGTGGGGGGAAAGAAAATAAGACACTTTGTATTTTCTACGCGAGCTCTTATGCACTGATATATCCTGTACTGGGTGTATGAGTCGGACATCGAAACGTCGGCAGACATAAAGTGTATGCATGGTGGCGATCTAGAGGAGAATTCATCCCGGGTTTGGAGAATACTGACAATCCAATTTCCAAATCGCCGAACTGCATGAGAGCAGGTGACGAAAGGATGAGATATACTATATGTCACTGATTATGAATGTTATGAGCATACTCTAGTCAGCGAATGAAAGTAATAAAAACAGATTTCCATGAAGACATTTTACAGAGAGATCTATTAAGGTCATGGTCACGGATATGCAGTTTTTTTACGGCAGCCAAGGTAGGTGCATTAATTGTGTATCGATAAAAAAATGAGATTTTACCATTTCTGTGAGTCTATCAGAGTTCAACATTCGGCAGATTAAGATGTCGGTGTTGAGGAGAATGGATAAAATAAGATGGACGTAGAGGAAGACGTAGAGGAGGACGTGGAGGAGATAGAGTGTTAAATAGGATGGACGTTTCTAAGTGAAATCCGAATAAGGTAGAGATATTGAATAGAAGATATATTGAAAGGCAGAGGTATGTTGAAGGCTGCGATAGAAGTAAGAATATTGGGTAAGCGGGACAGGGAATGAAAGAGAGTAAGTAAGCTTGCTAGACAGTATGACCGCAGGTAGAAGTTAAGAAGCAACAATGAAGGAAATAGCGTAGGGCAACAAAAATGAAGTTCTCGAGATATGTCGAAGAGAATCGACCGAAAATTGTGAAAGTTTAGGATCTTCCGAAAAACCTACGAACCTTTGATAGGTAGAATACCTCAAATGAAAGACACAGAAACGAAAAACTATTCCTCCCAGCAGTCTCGAAGGCCTACGAAATGCTTTTCGATGATTTCCGCGACCCCTCGAAAGACGAAGAATTTTTACACAGCCACTAAATTGGGAGTCCGCTTCCACCATCACTCCCCCCTGCTAATTCCCTGAAGATACTTTTCACAACGTGCAGGGGGGAGGTGTCGGCTCGGCAGCACCATTTCCATATTCACGCCATAATTTCTAAGAAAGTATTTAAGCATTACGTCCCACGACCCGGGTCGACGATCCCAGAATTCCCGAGCGGAGGGAAAGGATAAGGAAAAAAGAAAAATAAATGATTCGATCTGGCCCCACTCCCTCCCTCTATCTCTCTAGACGATCTCACCCGGTGCAAAAAACAACAGGAAGGGAGCCAAGGAAGGGGTTAGGAACCGCCAGAAGGGGTGAAAGGAGGGGGCGAGATTGAAAAATGGGGCGCAGAGAGAGGGGAGGGAAAGATAGCGAAGACCCACAAGAGAAAGAGAGAGTGAGAGAGAGAGAGGATGGAGAGGGGGGAAACCATTAGGGGAAAACTCGCATTTCCAGGGAAAATAAAGCCCGCTCGCCCCAAGACCCACCCATACCGAGAGACGGGTTAGAGAGTCCTCGCTACCCACGCGAATGCACAAAGCCCCTCCCACGTTTAAATGAATCCCCTTCCAAACATTCGATTTCTGCAAGAAGGATGGAAGGCTAAGAAGGAGCATCAGGAGATTTTTGACAAGTGACACCTGCCAGTTGGACCACAAGTAGTACATGAAAAGAAGAGTGATAACCAGAATCACAAATTAATTTTTCGCAAAATTCCCACTTGAGATTAAAAAACACAACATTTCCTACACGTAATACCCATAGGCTAATAGTTAATAAGTTAACAGCTGTACTTTAAAACCATTGTCGATACAATTCCACCTTGCTACTTCTGACCAATTCGCACACAATGCAATCCTCTCCTGACTATCGATACAGACAGTGTCGGCGAAAACTGACTTGCTCGGTATATCCCATTTACATCCTCGTCATTTCGAAATAGTTTTACATCAAGAAGCGGTTCTTAAAAGGGCACATCGCAATAAACTATTTACATTGCCAAGCGATATGTGTTCGGGCACTCGAAAAAGAAATCCAATAGTCACATGGATATCCCAATGTCGATTAATCGCAACAACATCCCTGAGCTTCCCTATTTGGAACCCTCCTGACAATAGGTTCACCGAGAAATTAAATCGTGACGAATTGATATTTATAGAATCGAATACCGACCAGAAAATCTTTCGGAGGCTGACTGTTCAAATCTATTTACATTGTTGCTGTAGGTTGCAAACTAGGCCAAATAATAAAAACAATTATGACTGTTCTCAAGTTCCATTCGAATGAAATGAACGAAATAATGAAATTCTATCTCGTTTGGACAGACTATGACGACGACCTCTCCACCAATGTACTGAGTTCGGCCTTGAGCTCTTTATATAAGCACACGTGTGCCCATTACTACGGCCCACTCCTATGCGAGTTAGCTCAAATAGCAGTGGGTCATCACTAGAAAGTTCTAATCATAAAATCAGTTGATTGCACCCCTCCATTCTTCTACCCGTTATAATACTAACCCCTATAAGCCCTGATAGATATTCAAAAACTAAATACAAATTCAACAAATATATATATATATATATATATATATATATATATATATATATATATATATATATATATATATATATATATATATATACAGGGTTCGTCCGGAAAATAAGTGTACTGAGCTCAGGAAAAAAAATTTATTACACTTTTACATATCTTAAGCTAATATTCCTCAAAATAGGACCCCTGTGAGTCGATACACTTGCTCCAGCGGCGTTCCCATTCCTGGAACGCTCCCGCGAAGGCATCATCGGGGACCTCTCGAAGACACGTCGTCACGGCCTCTTTGACGGCGTCCAAAGTCCCGTATCGCGTTCCTCTCAAACTCCTCTTTATCTTCGGGAACAGAAAGAAGTCCGGTGGTGCCAAGTCCGGGCTGTAGGGCGGGTGCGGCAGCGTTGCCACGCCGTGCTTGGCCAAGAAGTCCGACACGACAAGCGCGGTGTGAGACGGCGCATTGTCGTGATGCAGCCGCCAGATGTTTTTGATCGCTCGCCAGATGTTTTTAATCTCGTGCACTATTGTTTTTGGCACATTACACTGCTCTGCTATCATCCGAACACTAAGACGACGATCAGAGTTCAGTACATCGCGAACTTTTCGCACATTTTCGTCGGTGAGTGTCGTTGATGGGCGTCCAGGCCGTGGTTCGTCGTCGACCTCTTCTCTGCCCTCCACGAACATCTTGTGCCACCGAAAGATCATGTTTCTGGGCATGGCTGACTCCCCGTAAGCCTGGTTAATCATACCGACAGTTTCGGTAGACGATTTCCCAAGCTTTACCGCAAATTTGATGGAATAACGCTGCTCCAAAAACTTCGGCATCGCGTTCCGTGATGTGGGTCGAGCGTGGAGGTTCGCGTTAACAGAGCTCCTCACTACACCACAGCTCAGAGCCGACTGCCTTTTTCAGCGTCGCTTGCCAACATACCCCCCTCCAATCGCAGCCCGTCAGAGCGGTGCTGGGCGCGCCTGGAGCGGCGGGAAAAAATCAGTATACTTATTTTCCGGACGAACCCTGTATAATTACACACACATATATGTATACATATCATATGCGTGCGTGCATATATATATATATATATATATATATATATATATTTATAAGTAAGAACTCATAAGCAAGATAAGCAAGTAAAAACTCATGTTTGTCCATGTGTGGCTGGTGCCCAACGACCCCCTGCCGCTTGCCCTTGCCGAGTATTGTGTGGATGAAGACGTTAATTATTATTTTAGGGTTTGATGGGAATAACTGGGCACTAACTCTGTGGATATTTCGGAATTAGTTGTAGCAAGTTGACGGGCTCAATTAAATGGCACCCAGGAACTGAGAGTTTACAGACACTAGGGTGTGTGGCGGTGGATATTGGGATCCGATGACCTCAGTCAACAGTCCCCAATATGGCAATGGATTAACGGAATGAATAATGTTGAAGGCGAGGTACTGCGGAAAAATATTCCGGGATTTACTAGTGGATTCATAACGTCATATTCCGTCAGTGGATTCATAACGTCAGAATCCAAATTTGTACCTCATGTATGTACAACGGAACTAAATTGGCACATATTTAGCAGAATTTGTAAATGTATTTCCTGTATTAGAAGGGATCCTTGGCCTATACCATACTCTACATCTACACCTATATACTACTCCGCAATCCATCGCAAGGACGTGGGGCAAGGGGTGTTAGGTCACCATTCTTCTCCACTACTTCCACAAACACATGGCACCCCACAATCCACTGAAAGGGCGCGTGGAAAGGGGGCGACCGGACATCATCTTTGCAACACACGTTATATATATTACGAATATTATGCTCTTGGTAACTATGTACCCACTAGCTATATTAAGAAAACAAATAAGTAAACCCTTTAAAAGGGCAGGTTGACATGTAGGTGTAGAATTCTTCCAGTAACCAGTACCACCTTAACTGCGAGCGAAGTCAAAGTTATTATTATATACTCCTGATATGCCTTTCCTTATTTTTGGATGGAACTCTCTCTGATCAGGCTAATTTCTCTATTCGAACCGACCTTCCTCATAGATGCTACGAATTAGATGATAAAATTACTTCCTTCCACGCTCTCTTCGATCCTTGAGTAGTTGCGTGGGGCTTCTATGGCCCTATTTGATTTCAATTCCCAAAATGCCTTTTCTACGTCGCAATCACCTCTGCGATCAATCATATGGTTGTGGTTAAGGGTATCGGTATTACGACACCGACCTATAGTTACGATCAAATGAATTTTTCCATGAAGTATTCCCAAGAAAAAGACAGATCATAAGAGCAAACGTTGACTTTGCGGAGATCGCAAACTGTGACGAAATGGAGCGAGTATATGGGGAAGTCATGTATATGCTTTTTTTTATAGGAAAGAGCCCGATATAGCGAAAGGATGCGCCGTCCTTGCGATCGTTTCAATGTCAGAAGTAAAACCCAACGTCATGCTCCTTTCTAAAAACGGCTCCAGCCGATAGGCCACCGTGGAGATGGGGCAACGGCCTCACCTGCTAATACAGGGGTCGTGAGATCCATTGCTGAATGCTTGCATCATCTTAGTGATTACTTCTTGTTTTAAAAAATCAATTGTAAAGGTCAACTTAGCTTTTTTTTTATTAGTAGCTAAACAGAAATAAAAGTCATAGTTTGGCTTGCTCTCTTCGTGATAAGATCTCATTCCAATTTCTCCAATAACAAGTCCAATTTTATTCTTTTTTTTTTCAATTTTTAAAAATATAACGGGAGTTCCACGAATATATCCGATTCCCCCACTCAAAATTTTCTGGTGGGAATCAAATGCTTGCCGCTTGTCGCAACTAATTCCCAATAAAAACTTTCCTTTTATAAAAGTGACAGTTATCTAATCCCTATTGATTTAAGTGCAGTTAGTAAGACGGACCAGCAATTTGTTTAATAATTATCGAAAATTATAACCCCAAGACGTTCAGTCTGAAAATGGTATGTTTCTCCATTGATGGTTGGTCATCGGTATTCGTAAACAGTCGAAGACAACGAGGAAGCAGGTAATAATACTGACTCAAGTAGATGGTGACCAATAACGCGACAATATGTAACCTTTAAAATTGACTACGATGCTACTGCAAACCACCAATCGCAACAAACAACTCAAAGGCTGGTTTAGTAGATAACATTAGAGCTAACCAAGAACTGATCCTTTTGAGGTGTGAATTTCACAAATCCTGGGTAGAGAGTATAGTTACTTTCCATGTGCCACCATTCATCTTCCCAACAGAATATAGAACCGAAGAGAATCACAGCCTTGGTGAAATTTGAGGTCTACAAAAGCGTAAACGAGTAAACTGGAATTATGAAATGGTACAAGTCATGTGAGTTTTCTCCCGACACCGAGTCGCTATGACCCTAAATTACATTGTAAAAACCGACCACCGGTATAAAATAAGAGAAATAAGCACCGTCACTGACAGATTTAAAGTATTCGCTCTATCCTGACACGATGCGGATTCATAATCTAATCAAACTCAAGCACCCGAATATTCATATATGTATAACATCGCACACACACACACACATAAACCCGAAGGTCGGTTTGGTAGGCGGGGGTAGAGCTCCCCTAGGACTAGGTCCAACAGCGTGCGAAATTCACACATCAGGGACAGTTCCTTTCCCACACACCCTTGAGGCGGTATTGGGGGTATTGAGTAGATGTAGATGAGGCAATAATAAAAAAATCAAATGTAATATCCCCTCTCCCCAAATGCTAACGAAAGACCTGATAAATATCTGATTCCCAATTTTTAATTCCCGACAAAAATATAGGGCGCAAAGCCTAGTGAATCAAGAGCCCTATTCGTTGTTAGCTGAATGAATTCAAGTTCGTCAAGTATTTGAGGCAGCTGCAAAAGAAGAGTTCATTTGCGAAAGAGTGCTGTGCATATCTGGGCAAATATCTCATGATATCAATTTGTAAAACGTCCATTTCACACCTAGGATCAAATCATCATTTGCCTACCGGCTCATTGCACATCAAGATTAAATGACCGGGTAATATATTTAAATGCTGTAGAATTCTCGACAACATGAGTTGGGCTCATCTTTCTGTATCCTTGTTTGAGCCAATACATTGGGTACCACTAAATATACTTTGAGAAGGAAGATAATGTATGCTGGGCATTGATTACTCTTTAGCATTGACACGGGACGGTTGAGAGGGTGAGGAGAGCAAATAATCTTAATCCCTACTGCGTGACATTCCCTCTAAATAGAGTCAGATCCAATTTCACGCTTCCCCGGCGTCCCCTTCTTAAGTGAATGGGTTTGCCGCGGTGGTGACCCCCGCCCGCCGATGGCTAGGTACGCTTTGTGCCCGGTGCACCTGCACCGAGAATGTTCTCTTAATGCCAGTGCGCAGGGCGATGACCCGAGGGAAATGCTCTCGGAAGGAAAAAAAAATGAAAAACAATTGGCTTTCTTTGATTCTGTAACCGCGACGTGAAAGTAGAGGCAGTCGAAAAAAGACAGTCATCGTTGTACTCTCCTTGTAATGAATTTCATTGGGGTGTATTACGTAAAATGGTCGCGGTGATCCTGGGTGGCCTTTGTTCTGGCCGAAGTATTATGATTTCCTCCTATTACCTTTCTCCAGACCACAACTTTTATCAAGGACATAGTATTTTCTGGTCGCGCCAAGTCGACGTCAAAAAATGGCGGGAACGGTGCTAGGACTCTCTTGAACATTCGTGGTAAAAAAGATTGAAAAGGAACTCAATCACACCACAACACCTTTGTCTTCCTAAATTATAACCAATGTAATGTATTTTCATAAAACTTTATTAATTCGATGAGAGTAGTATCAACAAGCAGATATGATATAAGATAGAATTAAATGAGAGGAAATCGTAGACCGGTAAATTCATGGCTGAACGTGTTCGAAGAAAATTTCAAGACGAGGAATATCAGAAATTAAAGGAAAAGAAGGGCATGTATGTGACAGTCTATAAATCTGCCAGAATAAAAACAATTATTCATGTAACTATTGGACAGCAAGTGCGCTATAAATTAGTAAAAGATAATTAGTGAACTACTAAAATCTAGAATGGGATATTTATGATAGGAAGGGAACTATACGACATGTGTGTCTGAATTATTTATAATTAAAATAATTTTCGTAATTTCATTTATTCTTTTAAATAATGATTATAAATATTTTCATAATCATTCACCGGGTATATTTCATTTAAGATTATACGAAATCAATTTGTTACAATATTTTGATTCTACAATCCATATTTTCACTCTTAAATATCCATCCCATTACTGTCACAGTAATAGATGCACTCCCGGTTGAGGAACGGCGGGAAGGGTAGAAAATAGCCAGTATCGCCATTTGTATTTGGAAGCAATTGCGTTGGGATGTACGCTTCGAGTAGGAAAAACGCAATGAATGCTCGTAGTAGGCAATGTAAGGTTCATATCAAACGTGGAATATTTAAACTTTGTTTCATGTACGTTCTCAATAAAGTTAACTACGGGTGACTATTAATGAGTAGTAATTGCAATGAGAAAGGATTTTGCATTAGATGTATAGTTTGCAACGATGGCTAGGAAATTAATTTTTTTTGTGAGACGTTTCTGAAGGGATTGAATGCTTGGCAGCAATTTGAGATGACGTAGTATCACATAAACAAAATAATTCTTATGAGGGTGACTTTTAGACACAGTAACTCATCTATTTTATGCAAATAAATCACTCCATAATTACCAATTAGTATCATTACTAAGCATTCAGATAAGATATAGTCGTAAGTAGTAAAAGGTTATACCAAATGAAACATTTAATGCATTCACTTAGCAGGATTTCATCGTTATGAGCGGAAGTTTAGTGATAGTATTGTCACTATTGTGTGGAAATTTGGATTTGCAGCGTTATTTATTTCATCACTACCACTATGCAATGCTTCTTCTAACGATTCAGAAACGTCCAAGAAATAAGTATTTAACCATTAGTTAGACTACCGTTTAAGGTAGGTTTTGTACTGATGCAGACATTGTACTAACGGACTCAACACACACGATACATTTTTTTGCCTCTCCTGACATAACACAACCGGGCAGAGGACACTAAAATAAACAAAAATAAAGATGAATCATTGCAAAACTAAAGTAGGATTAATTTTTAATCAATAATTTTAATAAATAATTGATAGCCACATTTCCCTGCCTTTTTATAATATCTCCTTTTTATCTCCCCATACCTGAGCTAGAACATCTATGTTAGTTCTTCTTTACTTCCGTTGAATTTTCTTCACACCCAAATCTCAAAAGCATTTCGCCTACGCTTATTCTTTGCACATCGCCATGTTTGACCAAGTTTCGGATCGGTAAATAAATAGGAAAAGTAGATGAGAAGACCTACGAGAGGGATGAGTGGAACACATCGGATAAGTGGAGGGAGATGTAGAGTATATATTTTGGATGGATTTAAATGAAGAAGAGAGTATATGAAGCAGAACAACTGTTTATTGCAACGTAAGCCGTCATTGTAGCGTTATGCATGGTTACGTTAAGCAAGGATTCGGAATACTTAATTAATATGAAAGCACTTTTCCATCAAATCGATAGATCATTAATAATATTCGGAAGTAACAACAAACTGTAAGCGTATATTTTACTACAGCATTATCACGGTCAAGTAATCACACGAACCCGAACGACAAAATGTTTCTTAGCCGACCCTTAGAACACATTTTCTGTAAAATATAATTAAGGCGGGTATTGAGCACAACGGCTATAGTATTTTCTGCTTCCCACTTCTTACCTCACATCCATGGAACTTCACCAACCATGAATTGGGGTGAACCGCAAAATTATGTATCGCATTGAACAAGATATTTCTCCAATAGTCGACAGCCTGAAAGTACTCAACTCACATGGTTAAGTCGCACTCGGTACGTGCGACTTTCTTTATCGTGAATCTTAACCTCTCTATAAATTATAAAGAGGCGCAGGACCCTTCGCTTGTCAGTTGGAATTCCCGCTCCTTGAAAATAAATACCTTTGCACTTAAAATACGGGATCCGGTCCCTGGGCCACTCATTTCTTCGTCGTAGGGGATGATGTGCATGCAAAAATCGAGATCAGCAGTACTTATTCTTCGCGTCAAACTAAATCCATCAAATCACTGTCGTGGATGATCCGTGCTAAAAACTCTGCGGTACCATTTATATCCCCGGCCTTGATCGAACCTTGAAAGAAAGAGAAAATAATCCAATAGACGTTGGCTTGGACAGAATACGATCGATGAATCGACATTTATAGATACTCTCCACAAAACTGACATTATCTGTGGAAAAGGTGCGTCATCAGTTCCAAATTCGGCTTCTAAAGAAAAAAAAACAAATTACAGCTTTCCGTGAGCGAAATATCTATACCATTTTAATGTAAAAAAATGAGTCAAAATCAAATAAGGTTATTTATAACTTAAGTTCAGTAAAACATTTTTAAATATAAAAACATCATTTTTCCTTACTCACCTAATATTTTTTTACTATTTTTTCACCAGAAGGCTACCTGAAACCCGCTATCCGAAAGATAGTTACGGTCAACATGGTCAACGCTGCCGACGCTTCATAAGTCCTCTTAATTAAAAAGCCCACCCGTCCTCTCTAATGCATCAGGTTATACCTAAATACGTACTTTTAGGGCTTGATTACTCCGATGAATAATGCGCTTGCAGACTGCTCGGCAGATAAGGTGATCGAATCCCAATACGAGAGTCCGAATGTTCCAGAAGCATTCGACAGAGGCGGATAGATGCGGGGAAGGGGGGAGCATGACCTTCCCTTGGGGGAATTTTGTTGGCTAAAATAACTTTGAATATTAATATTAATTATATCCATGTCTATATTTGATTAACTAAATTGAATTATTCCATGCGGGGTGTGTTTTAGTCTTTAAAGTCGTGCAATTATTTTTAAACTTAATACAATTTTCGACTTTCATGCATTTTAAAGCTGCCCTTAAATGCATCATTAATTAATGTTTAAATTATGTAAATTTTAAAAATTCATGTAAACACACAAAATAAAAAATAATCAAACTGTGCAATGATAAAAAACCGAAATTGAAAAATAATTTTTGCAGGCAGTATTTATTCTGCGTAACGGAATGTTTTTTGTTAATTTATTCAAAACGACTCCTCCGTAGTATTAAAATGATTGAATTATATTTATTCCCAAAAATTTTTAAAAGAATACCAAAAAAGTTTGATTTTTAAACAGTCATTGTCATATTCCAAAGAAACTGCGGGAGATGCCGCAACAGTAACTTTTAACGGAGTCATCCGCCAATGTGCATTTCAATACAACAGTTTCATAATGTAAAAATCAGTCGCCTTGACCGGAATACGAACCCGGATCCCTCAATATCCGGTCGAGTGCTTTAGCCAGACAAGCTATCGAGGCGTGAAATTTTGGGGGATTTAAATAAAAAAATGCAGAGTTTAGGAGGACGTCTCGATAGCTTAACAGGCTAAAGTACTCGACCGGACATTGAGGGATCCGGGTTCAAATCCCGGTCAATGATTTTTACACTCTGCATTGAAGTTCTTACCATGGTAAATTTTTACGTTAATTTTACATTAGCCATCGCATCATGCAAATTTATGCTTAAAAGATCATAGCAATTTAGTGAACCTAACAATTTCATATTAGCGAATAATTACCGAAGATTATAGGCGGAACAAAACAAGTTTTAAAATTCAAAAATACATATTTTATTCAGAAAGCCCATTACAAATACGAGATGTGTTCAAAAAGTAACAGGAATTTTGTAATTTCGCACAGAGCATTGTGCGCCATTAGTTCTTGCCACTAGGGCTAACGCTCAATTAAAAGTACTACTTAGAAATTCAACGTCATTTACGTGAAGCAATGAGAAAAAACGCCCGTATTTTTGGCGAAATAAATCATGGCTCTCGCACCAAGATAATGCAAATGTTCACGCTGCTCACTGCTTGTTCGTGAATTTTTGGCTAAAAACAGCGCTATGATAATGATGTCCCAGCCTCCACATTTGCCCTTCCCGTGTGACTTTTTCTGTTCCCAACAATAAAAAGGACCTTAAAGAGCCGTCGTTTCACAAGCATCGATGTGATTAAAAACGCATCGTTGTGAGAGCTAAAAGCTTTACCAAAGAACGAGTTCCAGAAATGTTTCCAGGTTTGGAAAAAGCGTTGGCATAAGTATATAATATCTAATGGGGACTGCATATTAAGGGGATAAAATTGATACAGACGAATAAATAAATTTTTTTCCAAATAACTCAAATTCTCGTTATTTATTGAATACAACTTGCAAGTCCTAATGCTCCTAGAGAAGCCAAAAGATTAGAAAAATAAAAAAATTCAAAAATTGAATAGCCCAATGTGATTCGACCATGTTGTAAAGACAATCTACTGACCTACAGCACCTCAAATCTTCGTATTCACCGCCGAGCTGCATGAGCCTCTCTTGATGATGATCCAAGATTGAATCACCGAGACAAAGGTGCAAAGCAGTTCTCGCGATGTGTGAACGATGGAAGAGAGGTTCCTGGTCGGGAGGAGAGAAAGTGAAACCGGGGAATTCCAGGGTCTACTGAGGGTTGCGTAATCTTCGAATTGGCCGGCTAGGGTTGAAAGGTTTGGCACTATTTTCCGCATTCGCTCGACGTTGGAGATAGTAATGCCCTTTTCATCGTGTGTCTAAGGGGCCAGGTCCTAGATAGCTGCCTTCGTCCGCTTCTATGCAACTCGCGATCCATCCTGCGATGATAAAGTGAACGTGGGGAACATGTGGGCAAGTCAGCAAAAAATTAGAATTGTTGGAATAGTATTGAGGAAATGTCTCGACAGAGTTAAAGAGAATATTTCGGTGGGTTCATTTCAAATAATCCTCATCAAGTTGCACCGATGACCGAATCAGATTGCGTGCAGCGTAAAGGAGCTAGATTCGTAAAAATTTGCTTTGATAAACTTCGTAGCGTATCTTGATAATAAAATATACTAGAGTAGGAAACACTCGGGAAGTGAAAGTTTAATTACAGATAAAATCTCTTTCATAAACTGGAAGCAGTTCGCGGTAGAGATGGTATTGTATAGAAATTGTATTATTAAACCCATCTTTCTATGGTAGGAGAGATCATAGTAATAAGATTATAGAGATAAAGTGCAGAACCGAAAGATTTAAAAAGTTATTTTTTTTCTTGTGAACGATATGGGATCAGGATAACTGTAAGCGGACTCGCTAGGGTAACTAAAGGAATCTTTCCATTATCATTCTGAGTAGCCCAGTATGTTGTCATTCGTAAGAATATACTTGTATAAACTGAGGCTATCTAATCTCATTTTATACAAGCAACTCAATAAAAATATATACACAGCAACACTCGCACGCGTGCACACACAACCATATCTGTATACCTATACATGCAAAGAAGTTGGGGAATGGGGGGAGCGAGGTGCCACCAAATTGAAGACGATTTTGTCATTTCAAGTAAGAAAATCAGTGTTAAAAAAACTTGGACAATTTTCAATTGAAGGTTGCAAAGAGTTCTGACATATGCCAGGACACAACAGCTAATTCAGGCAAATATTCGATTACACCACATTAATTAAAATTGAGGACGGTGCAATGAATTTTCGAAATTTGCTGACGACATACGTGCTCGTGTGTCAGTGCACTATCGTACGTACAAATACCTATTAAGTGACGGAGCGTGGACAAAGGTATGCTGGCCATCAAGGCAGTCGCGCCAAGGTAATCTTCCCCCTTCCATCTTATCCAGTATATTCTTCCTCTATATATTCATCCTCTTGCATATTCTTCCTTCTTCCAGTTTGGAACAACTTAATTTGGAATGTGCTGCAATCACGAAACACCGCAACTTCTTCTCATTCCATCCATCCCTGCGCTTAGAAATTGAAATGCCAGTCTTTTACCTATTCCAAATACACCCGAGCTGTAGAGAACGATTCCCTCTATGATATGGTGGTATGCACTCTTTACTTTATCTGGATTTTTATGTCTCTCCTTCGTCATATTCCTCTTAGTTGTGTCATGGCCTTACGGCCTTGGTTTATCCTCTTCAGAACTCGACTCTATGCTGAAGACGGACCCCAGATATTTGAACTCCTTTCATATTTTGGCGATTTTCCCGTCAATACTAAAATCTTCCCCTTTAATCCTCTCGGTCAAATGCTCCGTCTCCTCAAAATTTCTCTCCCACAAAATCAAAATCTCTAAACCCCATATTCTTTGGAAATGAAAAAATAGTAACTTTGTGATTCCACAGAAAAATTTTATTACAATACGGCTCAGGTTTCGACGTTCAACGTCATCTTCAAGCAAAAAGTTACGCCGGTACCATAAATTAATACCCATATTCTTTGCACAGCTTCCGATTCATATGAAGAATCGTTGACATCAGCTGAAATTAGTACCTGGTCATCTGCAACAAGTAGCGTATTGAGGTGTAAATCGTCAATTTACTCTCTCATTTTCAGTAAACTTTGTGTCGGTACATAAATTTTAATGTCTTCAATATAGTGCCAGTTAATTTCTATCTTTTTCAATACATTTATTACTTTAGACGTCGTAACGGTGCCATATTTTTTCCTTAAATTTATAAATACCAAATGGGTTTCTGAATTCTTCACATAACGCTTTTCTAACAGAGTTCTCATCAAAAAACTCTGAAAACTTTAAGGTAGCTTGAGTAAATGAAAAAGGATCAAGAATTAAAGAGCAAAAACGTTTTGTAGCGTATCTAATAATGCGTTCGGTTAACCGTAGATTGAATCAAATTGGAAACCAAAAATTAGGTCAAATCTGGGAAAGGTCTTGCGGTTTTATGCCAGGTAAGGAATGCTCTGATATCAATCGCTTGCTCGTAAGCAAGTACATGGAAAATGCATGAATTTTCGAATGAATTTTAATTTGTATTCTTTTCACTTTAAGAAATATACTCGACAGACTGAATAGGAGAAAGTTGTGAAAGAATTTGAAAGAATTCCGATTCGGATTGAATGAAGTAAATGCTCTGAATACCAATAAAGTAATGTTTAAAAACAGGATGGCAACAATTTTAGAGTAATTAGGACTTTCAGTGAATGTTTTGAAACAAAAATAAAAGTTTGGAAAACCTTTGAAAGGAGAACGTAAAAGTAAGGCTTGGAGATGTGATGTGCTCTTTCTCGTACATCGCACACCGACGATGTGCGTGGGCAATTAATTGTTGGCTGGCTGAAAACCCCGAAGATCTGTAGGTGGCCCTGAATAGCTTAAATGGCGTAAACGAGGCAATGAAATAGACGGTGTATACGTCCTAAAATAAAGTCATTGATTGGGATGAAGTATTGCAAATTAAGTGAAAATGTAAAAACAATTGATTAAGTGAATTATTTTGTAAACCAAATGCTGCAGATATCATAGCGTGAAAGTGAAACTTATAGGTATGTCAGTATAAGTATAGATGCCAGAATATATGTGGTGGGTGTGGGGAACTAAAGGAGTATTTGAGTAAATTGACGAAAAATGAGTGAAACATGAAATAATATAAATTTGGTAAACAAGGAGAGGGACAAGTACGAAAGAATTGTGCTACGCTGTCTAGGTCATGTTGGAAGAATACGTGTGTACGACTCAAGTCATCAAATAAGCTAATGAGAGAGATGAGTGACTGATTTAAGAGTAAGGGGAAGGTGACCTGTGCGACTCAAGTCATCAAATAAGCTAATGAGAGAGATGAGTGACTGATTTAAGAGTAAGGTGAAGGTGACCGAGAAATCTATGATTCTATATAGTAGCCGGAGCTTTGAAGGAACATTGGAAGTCTTGCGAGTAGAAAAACGCATATGAAACAAATCTATGAAGAAGAGAAGGGCGGAAGAAGTATGCATGAACAGGGAAGTAAGAACTCAATAAAAGGGTTTTGACTTTACCTTTTCGGAAAGAGAACTGCTTGAAGGATATGCAGTATTCATGTAGGCATATTCAACTACACGTTTCTTAAATCGCATCGCTCCATCTCATATAATTTACACAACGTCCGTGCGCTTCAACGATCTTTTTAAGGTATATATGCATGCATGACATACCCACCTTGTTTCTTTGTAAACTACATCAAAATAATTTATCTCGGGAATAGAATAACATATTTGAGGGAGCAAATGGATGCAACAAAGGCCAAAAAAGATAGGGTAGCAATTGGAAATGAAATTCCATAAAATTACGCCGAAAACCATCAATTATAGGGTAGCAAGGAATTGATTAGTAAGATAGAACTTTTTCCTAATCGATAGCCTGGAGATAAGACTCCTGTACGCTGTGCCTTCTTAGGAAGGTATTTAATAGCCAGGAGGGTATGAATGCGTGAAAATGCAGCTTTGGAATAAAACCTTAGAGCATTTAATCTGGTAGTAAGCAATGCATTATCAGTTGAATTCTGTAATTATTCATTTAAAAATCATCCGGATAAACATAAGAAATATCGCCAACGTAGTCAAAAAACAAAGGCTTATTGAAAATGGTGTATGGACTTTGATTTCCAACTTGTTACTGTGATACGTGGACGATAGGTACAGTAAGGAAAAGAAGATTCGTAACGATGGGAGTAAAGATGACGCAGACAAGTGATTTGAGTTAAAATGAAAAACATGAGTAACGAATGAAGATTTGCTTTAACAGATGGTGGAGAGAAGTCTGAGGAAGGTTCAAAAAGAGAAGGTAAACGAATTGTGCTCATCCTGAGGCACGATAATTTCCTGATGATTAAAAATGAAGAGAACCTTGAGGGGAAGAATGGCATAGGAAATACAAGGGTGGGGGTGAGATGAAAGTGATCGAAGATGTCAGCAGATGTCATAAAAAAATGAAGAGAAAGTCAGAAAACGTTTTAGCTCGAAGAGTCAAAACTAACCAATCATAGAAAATATTCATTTCCTGGCACTATTTCGTTTCTCTTCTAGTATCATCACCCAAATCATTGTTTGATTTTCAAATTGTATTTCTATTTCCACGAGATGCATCCATCATATGACGTTTTTTCGATCCATCTGCGTTTATTTAGTTGTTTCCCCCAGATTTCGCACCTTATCCTAAGAGCATCACCAGGGAGTGTGTTTAAACACGATGAACCCGATTGAGGACGCGAAAGGTTGGCGAACAAAATGAACTAGCAAATAGAATCCAAAAACTATTATGACATTCGGAATTCGTTTCACCCTTGCAGACTAAACCGCAAGCGAATCTTCGGATCGCTTCCCCGTCCTGGTGTGATTTGAATTCGAGGGTCGAAATTAGAATTTCAAAGACTCTGACGATCAGGACGACGACCGTCCCATGCGAGTATCTTGCGGGCATCGCATCCGTCGTCGGGCGGCCTTATTCCCTCCGTTGGCGGGGGCTCTCCCGTTCCCCGACCCCAGCCAATCCATAACCGCCGGCGCGCCGCATCCAGACGCTCACTCCTTCTCAAGCCACGGAGGAGACACACCCCCACCGTCCCTACTGCTGCTCCCGCTGGAACCCCCCTCCGAAACTACCCACGGGGGCGACGAGAGGACACCCCCCTCCTCACTCTTCCCCATTGTCCCCCTCGCAATCGCATCGCCTGATCGTCTGACAGAATGGGGGGAGGAAGTGAGGAGAGGAGGACGGTCGCAATATGGGATGCGGGGGCAAGAGAGGGAGGGGGTGATGTGGGAATAAAAAGACGAGGGGGGTGGGACGCAGGGGGATGGCATATGCCATCATCATGATCCGTCCGTCCATTCAAAGACGAAGCCTCTGTCCTTGCTTTGCCCTCTCTTTCATTCCGTCCCTCTCTTCTGCACTCACCTCCCCCTCTAGACCCACATCATTTTGCCCCTCCGCGGATCTGCTCCTCGCCAACCCTCGCGATTCCCACCCCAACCCCCATCCCACTTCACCCATCGCCCACTCTCTTGTCCTCTCCCTTCCTTCCCATTCTGTCTAATTCTGCTTTTCTCATCCTCTCCCTCGCCCCTCCACCAATCGTTCTCTCTCCCTCTCACGAGCACACGTGAGTCCGTCGTGATCCCAGCTCCTCCCACACTCTCCCCACCCCCTTCCCCCGTCCGCTCTTTCCCCCCCGACGAGGAGTTTGGGTCGAAATGCTGGTGGCACCACGCGTGGGAACGGGAGACGCCTTACCGAAATTTTGCTCATCGATCTCGCATTGCACTCACGGTGGTTCAGAAGTGGTCCATCCTCAGGCGCGACACTCTTTGAGGGAAATCTGATGCGAGAGTTTGGGTGTGTGGTGGGAGGGGGGAAATCTTTGGTCGTAACTGAATATGATACCCAACGTGTAAAACCAAAATGGTGATTTACAGGGTGGTTCACCATGGATCAACCCGGAAAACAAAGCAGTCTCCACAAACACACTGTCCGTTCAAGATAAAACCAAAATTTTCACCAGCGAATTCCATAGAATTTGAGAACACGGAAATATCACAAGGAGTGATGCGATACATCAATAGGATTTTTATGCGACCCCGTGAAGAAAACGGCATTGATGAGTCATCACCACAAAAGGAGTAATTTGCGGGGATATCACTCCCGCGCCAGGGTCCGACTCAGCCACGTTACACATGGCGCTCAGTATTTTCCATGAAGTGATTTACCTCTTATGTGGCTATTCCGGGTGTTATCCTCCAGGTTCAAATAAACTAATTCGGTATGCTAATCACTCTGAGAAAACTCAGGGAGTGATTTCGAGCTTATTATGCAATCCCTCATTGTGTAAGAGATGGTCATAAGTCGCAGAGCGAAAACTATTAGTGAAACCAGCGCTAATGAGGCAGCACTGGGCCAAGAAGTGGTCTCGTGTCGGGAGGCGATGATATTGCTGGAGTCACTCCCCTTGAATAACCACGCAAGGAGTTGAGGATTTTTCTTGAACTTTTAATTACCGTTTTTTTCAACATTACTGAAGACCAGCCAGTGCGTGGAGTGCCAGGAATGGTTTCGATAGATCGGTAATCTACATGGGCCACACCCCGCAAGCCGCCGCAAGGGCGTAGAGCGGGGGAGAGGGAATAGGGACTCAGCCGTTCATACAAAGCTATTAGTTAACATTTCAATACATATTACTGACTCATATCAGAAAAAAACTCGCACAAATACACGCATATGCCTACATACATGACGCAATAACGGGTGTGTTTATCCAAATCATTGAATTTTGATTTTTAATTAAAAAATTCAGGAGCTTTCGTTATGATTGCATATGAGGGAAGGATACTTGAAGAAAAGGAGTACTTGAATTGGTCGTGGAGATTGTCTCCCGTGTTTTGCCATGGTGGTCGAATCTGATAGTATAATTTGGCGCCATAGTTACTCTCTAGGTGTCGCAACAAAACTCGGCTGGTGTCCTGTACCTATCTACGCCTCGCCTGCTTTACTCTTGAATCAAGTGACTAACAACATAATTCCTCCAACCTTGACAAGTACCTATACTGTGAATTAAATTTATTGGGCGCATAAAAATTTGTCCTTGAAATATCATGTAGAACAAGCAATCCAGTCAAAAGTTGAATAATAAATGGAAATCAACCTGAAGGAAAAGGGCAGTGATTGCAATCCCCGCATTATCCGATCATGTTCTAAAGTATCCATGTTACCCTAGAGAAAGCTCATAGTGAGGTTAAGGAGGCCTTGAGGAGGAAGATCCTCGAATGAAATCCTAACCAGTGGAGCACATTCGTAAGGGGTATATGGAGATACTGAAAACAGTCGTGTGAGTAGCGTCCTGAATATACAAACCTCGCTCGCAGTACATCTGGAAGCGTTCGCCAATCAACACCGAAAATCACCCTCCCCTCGACCACCAACCACAATTCCATCGGTCAAAATAGTAACCTCCTGGCAGCAGTCTGTCCTTCCATGCATCAACACTGATGCCACACAAACTGCGGAAAAGCATCCGAACGTCGATGTAGAGTCACGGTTTATATGTTCCACACATCCCATGGTGAGACGAAATTGAGGCAGACCTAGCGAGAGGTGGGATGGACTGCTATCCCAAATAAATGCTTCGTAGATAAGGGCCTTGCCGGAGTTGCTGAGGGGCAGACGTGATTCTCTGTGGCCCTGGCGTGCCTCCTATCACCCTTTTGTCCCTATGAAGTTATTTTTTCAACGGGAAGTCAATCAACTGACAGCTCTTCAGCAACCTCTTTAGTTTTTTTGCCTGTGATTCCTTATCGCCTTATCTCCCACCTCATCCATCTTACCATGCTTTGTTAGCCACTTCAAATATTTCACACTGGATATTCCTATGAGCACTTTCGCTCCTCTTTATTTTCATTTTTCACTTCTCCTAATAATTCATACCCAATGAATCGATTCCTTCATCCTTCCCGCATGTCGTGTTTTCTTGGAAAGAAAACTAAAATTTTGAGATATCATTCACAGCTGCAGCTGCTTTGTCGTCTGTAGGTCGTCTGGTGAATTTCAAAGGCAGCGGTGAACTTTTAAGGGAATCATTTGCCCCTAGTGGCACGTGATGTCATCCCCTCGCCATTTAATGGAATCGATATTTTTGAACCTCCTCCGTCGACATTCTAAATTTTCCCTGCGTAAATGGAAATCAGAATTTTCCACGTCATTACGAGTATTTTTTCTCCCATCGTTGCTGGCCATTTTTCGACGGTAGAGAATCGTTTTCAATTCAGCAGTAGAGTGGATCCCTAAGAGATTTTTTTTACTCGGAGCGGCACATGTTTTCATGAACCGGCCATTTTACGTAATCGATTTCTTCAACGTGATCCGCCTGCATTCCAGATTTGTCTCACGTAAAAAGAACCCATTTCCCTGACTTCTCTTGGGGCAATTAAGTTTTTCTTCCAATTGTTACCAATTTTTTGGTGGAGACATTGCGAAACGAAGTGTATCCACGCGATTTAGGGAGTTCCCTTCAGCTTGCTCGGCTTTTTTCTTCCTCCCCTGCTACTCCTCTTCCGCAATGACCTTCTGGTCTTCACCTCCGCCATATTCTTAAGGATTTATTGGACATTATTGCCTGGTGTATATAGACATGCGTGGATGTAAGTGTACGCATGTGAATGTTTATGTGCAAATATATATTTATATTTACCTAGTTAAATGGTACATGTAAAATGTTAAATGGCGTAGTACCAGATCACAATAATCAATTCGAAGGTGGGTCTGATAGGCGAGGGTAGAGCTCACCTAATTTAAGCTCAAAGGCAGGTTAAAACACGCATTTAGGTCAGTTACGGGCAGTTCTATTCCCTATAGTTTCCCAAAACGATCTGGTGCCCAAAAACCACAAAGCTTGGCGAAGCTGATGGTGCCAAGAAGTATCTCCAGGAAAATTGAACTCGAGCCCTCCGGTCGGCATCGATATACTCACTGGACTATCATGTCCCCACGTATATGGCAAAATATCACATGCAATAATTGACTACGTCATTAAATGTTTGTGTTTAATGCATTCAGTTTCTTGGGTTCCATTTTGTTATAAATATGTACACTGTGAGGGAAGGACTTGTACTCATATACGTCCGGAATGATGCCTATCTCTATTATTTCATTTCGGTGGTTGACTTAACCAATATAATTTTGTGATATAATTATTTTCTCGGTGTAGCAATGAAACTTAGGTGTAGCATTCGGTTGAATCGCCATAGTAAGATCTTTCTGCCTCATGATTATGGATATATTTCTCGATACACCTGCCAGATTTCTTCAACTGCCAACAAAAGGCCCACAACTACCAGCGCTTCTTAGGGACGTCGCCGGCTTAACTTCTGTGTTATGGGCGAACCAATGCGTGGCCAACGCTGCAGTTAGACCAACAGCCTCCTCACAGATGAGCATCTCTTGACGGGTAAAAAGAAGTTATTTTATTGAAATTGTCTCGCTCAAAAGCACATTCACCACAGATTCCTTTTATCCTACCTCAAGAAGACCCTGTCCCTCTTCTGCGCTCTAGATTCTTCCATCGATTAGCTACCTACTGAAATCACCGCAGGACTCTCCCCGGTCGGATCACGCCGTCGGCTCCGAAAGAACCCAAGGAAGCCCGAGTCTCAGTGGTGGAAAATGCTCTCGCCCAACCGTCCCCGTCAGGCAACGGCTTAGACAGAAAAAGGGGGAAGGGTCCACGGGATTTTCCCCGCCCCATGGGAGCCGAGAGCTTTTCTCAAAAGGCTAAAAGGCCGAGGTTGCCAGATTACTTGGCGTGACTGGGGTGCGCAGACAATCGGGCGTCGCCAGCAGCAATCGAATTTCCGTGATCTTCTGTGCTGTTCCCACCGCGACCCTGAAGCAGCCACCGCGCGTAACATTTATTTCGTCTGGAAGAATGATCTGGTACTTTCCCGGCGAATAATGTGGTGGGAGACCCGAATAATCTTGGAAAACTTTATTTCGTCTCATTATTTCAAAACTGCTAAGGATTTTCCGGCAAGTGTACCAAGTGCCATGGCGTTCCTGTCTCATGGTTTTTACGAGCTTATGCACTTTTTAAATGTGAGATATTATAATTTAAATAAAATCGTAATGTCATGGAAATTGGGACGATGAAGGGAATTCAGCTTGGATTAATAATTGTTGCATTATTTTGAATTCTTACTTTTCGTATCATATTCGAAATGATAATTATTATTAACTGTAGTAATCGTAGTCCAGATATCATGCGCAGGTGTTGGATCAAACTAGCACAACTGCTATGCAATGTAAAGGTTCTATTGAGGATTTATTAGTAATAAGTACTGTTAAAGAATAAATAAATAAACTGACTGCTCGCATTGCAATAAAACATTAGTATAGCGGTCCACAAACTTTCTATTTCCCTTCATTCCGTCCAAATAATTGCCGCAAGTATTTGGGATCCTTGGGAGAAAATTTGGCAAAAAGAATTAGATGAAGTCCAGAGAAAATCAGCTAGATTCGTTAAAATTTGTTATGATAAGAACACAAGTGTGACAGTTCTCTTAGGGGATTTAGGCTGGGAACCGCTTGAAGTGCGGAGAGAACAAGCGAGGCTTAGACTTTTAGAAAGGTTCAGAACAAACGAGTTTAACTATGACACCGAAGGAATTACGATGGCCCCACACTACTTAGGTAGATCAGACGACAAAGATAAAATAAGGGAGATAGATTCCAGCACAGATGGATACAAATAATCATTCTTTCCCCGAACAATCAGAAATCATAATAGTAAAAAACCGAGTCACTTTAGAAATATTAAAAACATTGAATTTACAAGTCAGAACATAATTGCAGAGATGTTAGGTATACTTTCAGGTGGTTGTGCATGTTAGTTGGTAGTTAGAGTGTTTGCATATGTGTGGGGTGTAAGTGTTCTTGCATGAATGTATGCCATGTTTTTTGTGGATGCATGAATTTGTGGCTTTTGCATGCGTTTTTTTTCTTTTCTGAATTACGGGTGGTGTCCTAACACCCCCCGCCACACGCCGTTGCGGGGTATTAAGTAGATGTAGATTATTTTCTTATCTTCACCTAGCTTCACCCATATTCTATTCTCTTACATCACAATTAGAAATGAGACGATAGTAAAATGTACGCGTGTCAAGTTTTATAAAAACTGCTTTACAATAGGCTTTTTGATTAACTTCTCTAGCGATCCGGCCTCCAAGGGATAGGTATAAGAAAGTGTAAGGGAATCGAAAGGTATCGAAAAGATGCTGAACTATAATCGGGAAAAGTTAATGTAACGCCAAGGCAATGCCGCTTTGCCTTCTATGACCGACGAGATAAACTTAACTGTGAAAAGAGATAAATTGAACGCATGCTAAATGTTTAAACATAGGATTCGAAGCACCCTGAAATCGCGAAGTAGATGCTATGGAGCACCCAAAGATTCCGCTAGAGATTCTAACAGAAAATTAAAATAATTGTGGAAAATTCCGCGCCAGTGACTTCAATGAAGACATCGTCTGTGCCGAAATGTGCGAATTTTCAGTGCAACTACAAATTCGAACAAGAAAAAATCATTTTCGATCATGGCTTACAAGACAGAAAAGGTAATTTTGAAAATCCATGAGGGTATATGGTTCCACTGTAGGGGTGTGATAACCTAGTGGGTAAAGCACTTGGCGACTGACCGTTGTCTGGATTCTAATCTGGGAGAGGCCTCTGAACACCCTCAGGTTTTCATAAGCTGTGATATTTCTACTACGTACCAGATCCTCCTGGGAACCTGCTAACAAAAGAGGAGTTACCCCACTCTTAGAACTTAGCACAAAGTGACTACATACGCACCTAGCAAATCAGTCCGCAGGTTGATTATATTCCTGCGTTGCTCTGCTTTCACGAATATCGAAAGTAATCTTTAATCGGAAACACTTGAAACTTAATCTTGAACCTATACTCAATTGGGAATTAAATAAAAGCGCGAATAAGAGTCTCTTGTTTAAAGGGATCGCATAAAGTACAGAGGAAAAAGGGATGACTGTGAAAATATGAAATGAAGATCTCCCCTTTAATGAAGGATGAAAGGACGACGAAACTGATGGATTGAGCTTACCGCAAAACTAAAAATTTCATGAGGAGCACCATGGCAATGGTACAAAATGTGGAACAAGGAAAGGAATTTCGAAAATATTAAGATCTACGTCTTCATCTACACTGTACCACGCAAGCCGTCCAGGAGACGTGTGGCACGGGACGTCTATCACCAACCTTCAGTAAATTAGTGGAAATAGATGAAATTACTCAAATGAGGATATAAAAAAAATAAGATTTATTGGGATGCTTGGAAATTATTGTTGAAAAAGTGGAGAAGTAAGTTTTCTTAGATTCAAATCTTCAAACTGAGAACAGCTGTTCATTTACTGATAAATAAAATAAACTGAAAATGAAAACAAAAAAAATATCTACACTAAAATTGCTCATGTTATCACAGTCAAGTCTTGCATTGTCAGTATGCACGCGTTATTTTTGTTATCAGAAAACGTTGTCATTAAATCAATCACATCATTTTATTTCAGACAGAATTATCATTTCTACAACACCGAAAATATGATAAAATGTATGCCTGATTCAGCTGAATTCTGTAGTTTTCAGAAAATTCTGAAGACTTTTTTTCATTTTGAAAAATCATCGTTCACCTTCAGTTACCCTCGCAATATAAACAAATAATTTCATTTCAAAACTGCGCAAAAGGAGCAATGTGAGTGGTAATTATTTCAATCGCGAAGGTCGAGCGTACGTAAGCAGGATAAATTTAGCAGATTGACGGAATAGAAGCTTTTCAGGCAGGATGCAGAATTTCAAAACCTGGCCATGGTAATGAAATGCCAACAACAATTACGGAGGCAGAGTTCATACGTATGTACTCCCAGACAGACGATACAGATGAACACGATGTCAATACAGATAATGATTTTTTAAGGTGTACCCGCACCCCGCACTTCTCGCAACAGGTTTTTATTTATAGGGGGTAGAGCAGTGGTGTAACTGTCTCAAAATCGACGAAATAAAACGATTCGTAGCAAAGTCGGCTTTGCTACAAATTTCAACGGTCTCAGTGTATTCACTATTACGTGCTGTGCAGTACAATCACTAGGAAAAATATGAGTGATGCTATTGTGAGCGTAGATCGATGAGAGAAGTGTGCTCAAATGCGCTCTGGGGAAGCTTTAGAGAGTAGAATTCCAATATTTATGGACACTGGAGTCTAGCATAGTCCTTTGATCTTAAATTTCATCCACAATGGATGTCCTTCGTTTGTCATGCTTTGCGCGTAACCGTGAATTCCAGAAATCGGTCGTTTAATCAATTTCCCAGTCACATTAATTAAATCTCAACGAATGGTTTATTCCATGACCAAGTTCACCTTCTCCTTTCAAGATAATCAATCTTTTTCTCTCCGTGTCAACCGTGTTCACGTGATAGGAAAGTTGCAATTTCGTACAAGTATTTGTCGCGGATTAATTTTCAAAATCCCAAGCGTAGTTTTGCGGCTTTCATCCCGGAAGAAAGAAACCACTTTGCAATCTTAAAAATTAAAATAGAAGTGCACATTATTTTCACTTAAAGCGATGACTAAACCGAATATTAATAACACATAATTTCTGACCAAGACACAAATAAGAGTTTAGGCACGTCTATTTTAGAGAACAAAAATACTCTTGGTTTAAGTGAGTAATGAAATAGCATGCGTTTCACTCGTATTTCCTCACTCGTCGCAGTCAGATTTCTGTTAATTTCGCCATTGCGTTATTTTCCCCCGGGCACACCACTCATTTTCGATTTTTCTCATCATCCATCCCTCCTTGCTCTTTAAATCCGTTAGCAACTCCCCAAAACTGTCATGAGAGAGATGGTGGAAATCAAAGGAGTTGGGGTGCATTAACTCCGCCCACGGGTAACTGACACGGAGGGGACATCATTGTGAAATAAATTGGTTGCCACGGGTAGACACCGGAGCTCTTTAAAATAAAATATTGCGACTTGCAAAAACTATTTTTAAAGCGCCACGTCTCGCGAGTAGTGACTTCCGAGCCGCTTCAGAGGAAAGTTCCGATGGCATCGCACACGAGGCTTCGTTTTTGGCAAACCTCCCGCCAACTCCTCCTCCCCCACCCTGTCCCCCACTCGCTCCCCGTTTCTTCCCTTTATCCCCTTCAGACCCCTCCATATCCCGCCACACTTCGTCCTCAGAGCTTTGTCCTTCACTCCGACCACCTCGCGTGCTTCCGCAGTCTCCGACCGCGTCATGTCCGAGTTTCGTTCTAAGTAACGTCTGTGAGATAAGATGATCTTCTGGACAACGTACCCTTTTCACCGGCACAGTATCCTCTTTTCACCGATGAACTTGAACAAATGTGCAGACACTCATACGACAAGGGTAATTATCGTGCAATCGATATTAATTCGAATGGTTAATTAAACGTTTCGGATCTCGTCTCCGCCTCCAAGAAGATGGGGGTGTTTCCCGCCTTCCGGTGAGTGTTCTTAGTGAGCGGGTCTGTACAATTAATACTAAATTGCCCCTCCTCCGGCAACGCACTATGCCTCCTGAGAGAGTCGCGCCACACCTACTGAGAACCACGGGCCAAGAGGGACTTTCAGAAAATGAGTTTCGTGTGTACACGTGGATTTGTTCAACAGTTGGACTTGGCAAAATTTAGAGGTTGATTTTCTGTTGGGATACTCCGCATCATGGGCATTTTCTTCCGAATCGTATTTACCACATTTCCTTTTAGGATGACTATATTTTTTCCAGAATCCCTGAATCCACATATTATTTCTGTACGTGTATCATTTTCATCAGCTAATGCAATGCAGTTTATAACAAATGGACCTTCCGCTACGAAGCCCAGATGAGGGCTGATAAAACTACAGACGCTTATAATCTCTGTGTGAGCACACCCTCTGCATCAAATTAGCCAGCTAAATTAACATCAAGATGAAACTGCTTTGAACAACACCACCGTGAGCCATTTTTTCGCAGTTTCTCTTGCATGCAGTCGGTATGACAAATTTTCCGCACTTCGATCTCATCCGGCGAATAAAAGGACTATGGTTAGCACTCCCACTTGAATTTGGAAAGAAAATGTCTTAAATTATGAGATCAGATACCTTTATTTTTAGACAAGATTAAAGGATAGCCTCAATGCATATTCTAACTCAAAAATATTTTTTAAGGTAGGATTTAATGCACATAGCTAATGTGAATTCAGAAATGGGCCGACCATGCTATTTTAAATGAAACAGCAGTATGGAATACATGCTTAGAAATGGATTGAAATGCATTAGATTGAAATCAAAATAAAACTTTATTAGGAAAAAAAGTCAAGGATTTCGCTTAGCCAAAAATTATATAGAATTTAATCATATTATAATCTGTGTGTGGGTACTTATAATGATTTTAATAATGGTCCACGTATTAGCCTATATATCCGTCCGCGGGACTTCACCATGGAAGCAAAAGCTGATACATCGACCGATGGCACCAAGAGGTTTAATGTCACTGGCTGAAATTTAGCCAATAAGAGTCCTGGTCAAAATATTTGATTGTGCTTCGAAACAATTGAGCAAATTAAAGAAGTACTATTTAAAGAGATTCAAAAGTTAATGAAAACCCCACATCATCGATGGCATCAAATCAATAACGATGGAACAACCACCTGAATTAACCTTTTGAAAGAAGAGGTGGCTATACATATCACGGGTCCCGAGACGGAGGCCTCGGTGGTAAAGTGACCTCATCTCTGCGTTCCAATTTTGCTCGCTTTAAATACACCCTTTTCCGAGAAGAGAAGAGCGCGCATCACATTGGGGGTGTATTTTACCGGGAAGGTTGCCGTTTTTTTTGTCCGTTCCACTTTGCCCTCATTGCTCCAAGAGAAGGGGAAGGTTCTTCGAAATCCGCACTTGGGAGGTTACCATTGAAACTTAATGGTGTTACTAGCTGTTTGACTCACAGTAAAAACACTTCTTCCACAATGATGCCTGAACCTTGCTACTAATCCCTCACCCGTAAGAGACTAAGTGAAAAAAATTTCCAAGTAATGGTGTGCCACGAAATTTCTTGGTCAAAATGAGCCGATTCACCCAAGCACCCAGGTTTTGTTAGTCGAAATATGCCAATAAGATTGATAAATTTGACATTAAGTGCGTTTAAATGTCTCAAATAACTGCGTTACCTTATCCTTTGCTAAATATTTACTTTTTTAAGAGTCGATAGTACAAAAAAATGCATGCAATAGAACCTCTTCTCACGCCCATATCAGTTGAAGGGTTAAAATCTGATGCCATTTTGCTATTAATATCATTCGTTATTTCGCGATCATCTGTCGAAAATAAGTCTCCGCAGTGAAAATAGGCTGTCTGTTCGGTTTCCGGGTTATGTTTCAATATTGTGCGCATTAATTTGAATTTTTATAAAACGCCTCTCGTATTTGACACATTGATTACCACCGCTTGCGCAAGGTTTTGCAGGCACTTTCCTAAAAAAGACGATAATATAGATGTTTTCGCTTAGATTTTATCTTGCGACGTACATAACAATTGACACTTTTGTTTTCCTTACTCGTAGGCTACCTTTTATTTCATTTCGGAATGGTACCAATTTTTATGATATTCCTCAAGCTTAGGTGTAACGTTTTTTGCAATGAGGATTGCAGCGATTATTAGTTTTATTGATTTTCTTCATTCTTTATTTACTTATAAGTTTGTTTTTGACTAGAACTGTATTTTTACCGATTCAAGTGTTTATTTTATTATCGATGCAGAATTAGATTTTATCTTTAATTGCTAAAGAATTAATCACTAAGAATGATTAGAATGTGATAGATTTTAACTTTAATGGCTCAATTATTAGTCACTGAGAGTCATTAGGATAAGGGATATTAAAAAGAAGGAGTCAAAAAAAAAGATCAACGTCGAAGAGACATTTCAAACCAGTTGCGTTGGGACGATGAATCTCTCCTTCCCTTTCGTTTAAGTCGCGCGCCCCGCTTGCAACTATGGTGCGTGTGTGCACCACGGCCAATAGCCGACGCCCGACGTGTTCGTGGCATCAGTGCCCTCGAGCAATTCTGTTTCCAGGCAAATGAAACGTAATATAGGGAACAGAATCCGAGGGAAACTAAAAGTTGCGACAATATTCATGTCTTGCCTTGCCCTCCCTTGTGACTCTGTCCTAACCCCTCTCCGAAAAACGTCACAATCTAAATTTCAAAGGATTTGTCGTGTGCAATAAATTTATTTCTCTTTGATGACTGCCTAGTCTGCCAGCCTGCGTCATACTGCGCTTACTCAAATACGTTAGCGATATGGAATTACCCAACGCCACATAATTTATCAAGAATTATTGATAGTTCTAGGTCTGATGTATTGCAATCCACGAGTAATAAATATTCGCCTATTAATAGATGAAGACAATCACAGATTGAATCTCTCCGAGGAGATCCATATGTACTGCTCTAAGAGACTTGACTCTTGACTCTTAAGAATGGACTCCGTCTGTGATTGACCGTGATTTAAAAGAAATTGGTATTCTTAATAAAATATGATGACGGTATTCTACCTGGCCAAAATTTAAGTCAATTGATAACTTTTAATTAATTTTTTCTTTCGGACAGCCTTAATTATTTCACCGTCAGTTCACTATCAGTAAACCACTCTGGGAAAACAACACCTGAACACGCGATGCTGGCATAATGTTGACGTACCTTTTAACCCAGTAATAACGACATCGGCAAATCGAATCCTCGACAAAGTTGGGTTAAGATTATATGAAAAATTGTTCAGGTTAAGTGCTTTACTGCATTTTTCCTATATGAAATAAACACCAAAAAATATTTTTCTTCGTAAATATAGACACAGTTAATCTGAATTGAATTCTGGGCGATCACTCAAGAAGGAATTGCAGGAAAGACTAAAGTTGCTTTTGTTGAAATGTTTTGGAGAAGTAATGAATTATGACGGACTCGTAGAGCGATAATGGCGTCGAAATTTGAAATCCCACCAAGATTGTGAATTTGCACGTTTTAGAAAATGTTGAAAAAGACCTGAAGGTTATAAAATACAGACATAAAGATAATGGTCATTCCAAAGTTACGTATAGCTGAGAATCACCGTAACCTTTACATAAAAATTTCAGGAAGGTAGTCGCATTCATAATTGTAAAATATAGTCTTCACGTTGAGCGTAATTGGAAATGAATTTCAACTTTTTCATTCGTCGCATTTCCTTTAAAAGTGACTTTTTATTGCTAAGCATACCGCTGATTGCCTTCCATTAGAAAATAATGATGCTAGCAAGTAAATTAATGAAAGACCTGGCGTTCTCTCAGAGTCTCATCAGAATGATTTCTTCTCTACTAGTCTTCTGAATGGCTAGACTCTCCCTCTCCACCGACGTTTTCTATGAATCCCTATTGTCCTGAAGATGATGAGTGAGTCGGACTTCGAAATTTCAGCCGAGATTGAGAGCCTAACCCGTTGGATGACCCGAGGAGAGTTTACTCAAGTAAAATGAATAGACTTGAAAAAGAGATGTTTCGAATGCCATGCATGGAGTTTCAATACGTATGCGTTTTCTATTGCGGAAACATCACCTGAGGGAAACGGAAATATAAATTTGGAGAGTGCAGATCAGCGGACGAGAATGGAGAAAAGTCGATGAATTGATAAAGTTGGCATCGTACACCACAGAAAGTGAGTTTGAATGAACAGAACGAGGGAGGAATCCTTCTGGTGGTAAAATCACTCATATAGGCTGAACGGATCTCTTAGTATGATCTCGCATTTAGGAATTATATACAGAAGGATATGCATAAATGAAAAAATATCACAATAATTCCCCCGAATTTGACAGATGTAGGTAGAGCTCGCCTAATGTTAAGCCCAACGGCGCGCGAAATGTATGCATCATGTAAAGGAGAGCCAATGCATCCTGCGGTTTCTCAGCAAGATCCGGTATCTGGCTATGAAAAAATCACACGGGTGGGGTGAATTTGTGGGGTATCCAAACTCAACCGGATTTAAAATATGGCACTCGCTGTCAGCAGTCAAACGCTCTACCCACAAGGCTACAAGTTTTTATTCACAAAGGGAAGTGCAATGAAAATTGAAAGTACAACACATTAAGGGACGGCGATAAGAACAGATGGAGAAGACGGTTTATTCATTTCTATAGACTTATTATGAGGTAGAGCACTAATGTTGGTAGTGACGTACTTTATTCCACAGGATCCTTAGTTAGCAAAATAAGAGTTTGCAGTCCATCAACATACCTTGCCATCTCAACGCAGAGGTTAAGAGTATACACAGTGCTTTTGAAGGGCTGCCGTGAAGTTGGAAAGTAGATATGAGGGAATTTACATCACGACGTAATCCAATCCTTTTCTCGTAACATTAACAAGCTTAAAGAATGGAACAGGAATCGGGGGAAAACGATTTCTGCTCTCTCCGGCGGAGGGCAGCAGCCTTAGCGACGTCAATCCACTCCTCTCTCCATTGCTCCCTTGCCATTCTTGCCTCGTGTCCCTGACGTCAGAGACACCCAAAATCATCCGATGCTTACAAGATGTTCGCGGAGCGTCGGAAGTGGGGATTTGTAACGTGGGGTTTTCCCAAAATCTGGATTTCAACCCGAGAATAGATGTCACAAGCAGAGGAAACCGCTGGGTTCAAATAGATGTTCATACCTATCTCGAGGGCACCTTCAGTCCTAACCCCGGGAACGCGGATTCGGCGGCCATCGAGGAGGAGATCGCGGTGTCGGAGGAAGCGGTGAATGCTGCCCCTGAAGATGCTAAGGCTGCTCCCCAGTTCCGGAAGGAGGACGTTCTGGGCACGATACGCTGCTTACGCAAGAGGAAAGCCCCGGGAAATGACGATATACCCAATATCGTCATCCGGAAACTTCCGAATGCAGCGGTGGCGTACCTGACCAGCATCTACAACGGCTGCGTCAGGATTTCCTATTTCCCGACCACTTGGAAGAGAGCGAGGATCATATGTCTCCCGAAGACGTCGAGGACGGAGGTGGGACCCGGAGACTTCCGGCCCATTTCTCTACTCGACGGATTCGGGAAGATGTACGAGAGACTTCTGCTGGAGCCGATAGTAGGTTTCGTCCGAGAGGCTGACATCCTCCCGGATGAGCAGTTCGGCTTCCGCGAGCGGCATTCCACGGTCCATCAGCTGGTGAGAACCACGGACTTCATCACGGACGCCTTCAACAGGAAGATGTCTGTGGCAGGCGCATTTTTCGACGTCAGCAAGGCGTTTGACCGCGTCTGGCACCAGGCACTGCTGTTGAAGATGCGGAGACTCCACTTCCCGACGTGGATCATCGAGGTGATCCGCTCCTACCTAAGAGACAGGACCTTCGTCGTTTCCTGGTCTGACTCGTTCTCTGGGGTGCACCGGATCTCCGCTGGTGTCCCCCAGGGTTCGGTTCTCGGGCCAGTATTATTCAACATCTTCTCCCATGACATTCCCAGGAGTCATGGGAGGCACGAGGTCCTGTCACTATACGCGGACGACGCGGCGCTCCTGTGCAGCTCCCGGCGAATATCTTTCGCCGTGGAGAGGCTGCAGATCGTCGTCGACGAGCTACTTTCGTGGTATCGTCGCTGGCGGTTTGCAGTCAATGCCGGGAAAACGAAGGCAATCGTCTTCCATACCGGCAGAGGAGCGCCGACAGAAGAGGAGCTGTCGGTGAATGGAGTCACCCTTCCGTGGGAATCCGAGGTTCTCTACCTCGGAGTGCTGATGGACCGGAAACTCCTTTGGAACGCCCAAGCGCGACGTGTCCGAGGGAAGGCCTTCGCGGCGCTTAACCGGCTTCGGCCGATTATTCGTCCGGGGGTCCTGAGCTCGGAAACGAAGCGTCGACTGTACCGAGCGTGCGTGTTGCCTGTCATCACGTACGCAGCGCCGGTATGGTCAGGAGTGCCGAAGTCTACCCTCGCTCTCATCCAAGTGGTGCAGAACTCTGCGCTACGGTGCATCTTGGGATGCGGGCGCTACGCCCGCGTGGAAGAGATGCACCAGGACGGGAACATGGAACCTCTGAACGTCCTTCTTCCGGAGCTGTCTCGAAGATTCTTCGAGAGGGCTGCGGATTCAGACGTCGCCACCATCCGACGCCTCGGAGAGATCCAGGTTTCAACGTGGGACCGCTATAAGCGCCCCATTGCGAGCATGGATCGCCAAGATGCCCTCCCAGCGAAGAAGAGGCCCAGGCTTCAGTAGCAGGGATCGCCAGAACGCCGTGACAACGCAGAAGACGACGCCCTGCCTTAGAAGCCTAGGCGGCTGGAAAGGCAACACAGTGGAGCCCCGACCGGAGTAACGGGGGTCCGTCCACGAGAATACAATATTTTCTTTGAATTAGTAAGTGGGTAAGTGAAGACGCCCTGGGGATAGCAGACATTATAAATGGATGAGTTTACTACCGGCAAATGACGCCAATCTAGAGGCAGAGAAACGATTCATAGTTTTATAAAAAGAAGTACCTCCGCACAAAATTAGTGAGCCTCAAGGAGGCTCGACTGCACGAGTCAATGTGTCTCTTGAGCTCATGAATTAATGGCGAGGGGTGAAACTAATGTAACATACATTCATGGGTGTTTCTTAAACAGATATGAAATGAGTAAACAAATTTCAAATCACTCTGAGGCTCTTATTAATTTTTTAAACCTTCACTAAACCTTATTTTGGACTAGTTCTGAAGCGTCAATTTTTTAAAACTGCAATGTCCACTTTCTTTTCCCCACAAATTAATCAAGAGCATTTAAAAAGAAAGGTGGGTTGGTGTTGTTAAGCTAACATATTTACCCTCCCTCCCAAGCCCTCATTACCCAGCCCTCATATGATTGTGCACACGATATCAGCTCTTTCGTGAGAATATTATTTCTGCATCATAGGTCCACATTTCTCCCAGTGATAGTCCTACAGTGCCTTAAGAGAATGCATAAAACATTGAATTTTCGATGCCAATGTCTATGATAATGAACACGGCAAGACCCTATTCTATCATCGTCAATTGATAGAATGAACTTGCCATTGCAAATTGAGTAAATTTTATCAAAGTGGCATGAACGTGACATCGCGATGCAACCTCCTTGAGAACACGCATTTCCTTTTGGGAGTAAATTTTCTACCGCTATTAGGCGTTAAGCAAAACATTGTAATCAGAGGAAAGAAGATAAGAAGCGACGGCAATGTGGAGAGCTACGCGGGAATAATTTAAAATTTACCTTAAAAATCATCTATGATTCAGTTACAGATGTCAAATTCCCCTTTACAACAGTCTTAAAAATCCCGTCCACCTTTCCAGCTTCCTTTGGATTTCCAGCAATCCTCTCTCCTCCGCCACCGTGCTTAGCATTTTCTCGTCTATTTTTCTTCCTACCCCATTTAATTTCTGTCCATTTTTATCATATGTTATGATAAAACAAGGCAATTTCATCAGTTATGAAAATAAAAAAAATGTATGGAGGAAGACATAAATTAGGGATAAAACGGATAACGTTTCTCAGCAGTATTCAGAAATCAAAGGAGCAGTAGAGGTGCTACCATCAGTTCTTTTCGAATCATGAATCGGCTTCAACGCTCTCTTGAAATGTGAGATGTTATTTTATTTTGTGGGTTAAGGTCCGTTGACCTAGCCGAATGCCTAAGATCCGCCGTTCGAAATTCGCGCAAGTCATCCTGGTGTACTCATTTCCCCTTTACTTTACCCGGTGTGACCCTTGTATTGGCGGATATGAACGCTCTATCTCACTATGAGGTACTCGGTTCATTGATATGAGAAAAGTTACTTTCTTAGGTACTTGGAAATCGAGGTCGCATGCGCCACTTTACAATAGACGAGAAAATGTTAAAGAATCGCGTTAAATGGGATGGAGAATAGTAGAATGCGGAGACGGCAAGAAAGTGGTGCAGTCCTTGCTAGACAGCCGATGACAAGAGAGATATCGTTCCATTAAGGCAGGTACGATGCTGTATTGAATACCGATATAGATTTAGATTCCTTCGATTGGTCGATGCTGTGCAGACGAATATCGGCATATGGAGGGATACGGAATGCAGTTGGTTGCCTCCGCGGATGTGAACACGGAGAACATTTTAGTGGGTCGGTACCGGATCCATTGAAGAAGATACCGAATATCAGTCGATGCTGAAGTAGATGAACACATGCCAATAACGGAGAAATTAACTCTCGGGTTTTACCGTATATTGTCGGTTATCGGGGAATGAGAAAGATGCTAGATATCTGTCGATGTCGAATATTGGCCAATATCGATATCGGCATTTTAATCTGCCACGCCAGCTTCAACGCAAATCCAATTTCTCATCTAAGACATATGGTGAATATCAAAATTCCGACATTATCTCAATGCCCCAATTTCTGCCTAAACTGCAGTCGGAGTGTCTTATTCCAAGCCGCACGCGAGAGATCCTCTGAACGAGGTGAAGGACCGTGTTTCGTGGTGGCGAGCTACAGCTTGTATGAAAGGATGCAATGTTGTATCTGTTTTCTTTCCTCTCTCTCTCTCTCTACCCCCGCTCATAAAGATCATCCGCACCTGAATCGCGGTAGCAAAAAGGCAATGGGTCGTCCCGGAGAACTCGACGTCCCTCCTCATCGCCCCGAAAGACGAGGACGGGGGTGCGTGCTCAGCTGACGTCGCGGCGGCTATGAATCGTGAGGGGCCGTGTACGAGACCATCGAAGATGAACACTACCATCCATTGCCGACGAAAATATCGATGTTATTCAATCGTTTTCCTAACCTAGTGCCGGTCTTTTCCCTCCAGGTACTCATTTTTCACGACATTAGTATACCTAAGTCGACGGTGTGAGTGTGTTGCGCCACTCACGAAGAGGGTTGGAAAAGTCCAGACTTAAAACTGACCTCGGGTGACATGGGGGAGAGAGATGTTGCAGAAAAATCGGAATCGGACAGAATTTGATCAATTTATTGGACCATTATCTATAAATTTGATCTAATATCAGTCCGAACGGGTAAGAACTGCCGACTTAATAACTAAGAACAACATAAATGCCAACAGCTACGCTAGAAATTTCTATTAAATTTGAAATATATTGCGCGCACAATGAGTTATTCAAATAATTACAATGGGGTTTAAGGATACAATTAAAATACTCGTATTTTATACCATGTAAGTCAGGGCTGAGAAACATAGTAGTCAACAATGCCTGATTTCATCGAAGTCAGACCCTAAGCCGGTAGACTACTGCTACTGCATGGATAATACGATAGAATTGACGCGATTTTAAGTGTGGATGAATTTGAAAATGTATGACGTGAAGGCGGTTATTTATAGCCAAAAAGCTTACGACATATAGTATTTGAATTAAGATTCATTAGCACGACAAGGTGGTGGATAAAAACGTCCTAACAAAACGGAAACTACCTAAAAGTGTGCTTACCTTCTCGTCCTCTCTCCCATTTATGGTTTGCGTAAAAAGAGATTTTTACGGAAAATACAATGGATTCTTGTCCACCGTTCAATATTTCTTTCAATTGTAAAAAATACTATCTGAATCCTCGAAAGTTTTCTCGTATTAGTAAATATGTCCACTTGAATTTTTTCGATAGCTTTCTCGCCAGCTTCATCACTGCTTTTTTTTAACTTTTTGCTTGCAAATCCCTTGAGCTCTATATAACTATATACTGAACTTGACTCGTAACTGATTGAATTTTTCGTATTTAATACTAAAATTACCCAAATGGGGGGAAAAAATGCATCCCCAAGCTCAAAAATATCGTCAGCGTATCTGCTGCGGGACCAAAACTCATACCAACCCGGTCAAGAGCAAATAAAATGAACAACGTTTACTAGGTGGAGCCAACTGACTTGGTCAAAATAATCCAATTGCTTCAGATAGAGAGCACGAAGGTGAAAAATTCATTTAGACGTCTTGATCGGCCGAGGTCGAGTGCGAACCCTTGTAAGATTGGATGTATGGTAGATCCCGTGAGAGAAGCCGATCTTTTCTTCTGGGTGGCAACTCTTGTGTGTAATTACCACTTAGTGCAATGATTTCCATTCCGAAACGCTTCGATGAGCGGGGCTCCCCCCTCATCCCAACGAGTCGCCTTGGACATCCACACGCGTCTCCCCTCCTCCCCCTCCACGGCCCATTCCCTCCGAGCGACTCGTGGATAGGTATCACTCGGCGTCCAGGGACACCGAAATAGACGACGGCCATCGCCCCTGAATATTCCCCCCTTCCTTTCTCCTCTCTCTCTCTCTCTCCCCTCTTACTTTGTTTTTTGTGCTTATTTTATTTATATCACCACAATGGATGAGTATTATATTTGGTTTTTGCCAGAATATACCGTTAAAATAACCAACATACCACGCTTATAAACCCGAAGGTCGGTTTGATAGGTGAGGGAGCTCACCCAATGCTAAGCCAAACGACGTGTGAAATTTTACACATCAGAGTAAGGGAACAAATGCCTTTTTCTCTGTTCCGCCTATGGTTTCTCAGGAAGACTTGGTGAACGGAAAATCACAAAGCTTGGGTGAAGTTGAGGGTGACCAGAGGCGTGCCCGGGAATCAAACCCGGGCCCTCCTGTCAGCAGTCCAAAGCTCTGCAAACTGTAACACTACTTCTGACAACCTACATACATATTTGCATTAATTTTTTTATTTGTAGCATTTGTTGCGTGGATTTTTCTGCATGTATATCGAACGACAATCTGTTTTTAATTTCACTCACAATGAACAGTCAATTCTTGTTCAATGTGACAAATAATCCCAGGCCAATTAAAAATTAATTATAATCCGTCTCCCTCTTCTCCATTTCTCTCGGATTTACGAAGATGATAAACAAGCCACAGGTTTAGTACGACTTTACACCACAGGAGGGGCCCAAAGCCCCCGAGACGATTTTTAATTCTGCCGATTATTCATTCCGTGACCCCATATCCCCGTGGGAGACAGAGCTTGTCCAAGAAACACCATTTCCATTGGGAATGTTGAAGAGGGTTGCAAGTGTGCCCATCGGGTTGGATGGGATGGAAAATGAAGTGGCGGGAGGGAGTTGGAAGGGAAAGTGTCAGAAAAGATAAAAGAAGTGACACGCTAGGAGGATAGGTATGCGTCCCAGAGCGAAGGGATGGAGCGTGTACGTGAAGACGAAGGCTATGGAAATGGTGTCAGCTGGTATAAAAACGAGAGTACCGAAAGGATCTTGGAGGGCCACCGTGGAAGGAGGATGTGCAGGAGCGAGAACGATGAGTGAAGATATGGCTTTCGACGGAGTTGAAGGGGGGGGAGATTTTTTTCGAACTTTTAGTTTTTTGCCATCTGTCAATGAAGAAAAATACGGTTTTTTGAAGGCGGAAAATTATTTTTTGAGGCCGAAAGAATAATTTTTGATGTGACAATTTGAATATATTTCTGTCGAGGAATAAGACAAACTTATTAAATCCACAAAAATTTATCAATACGGTACTACCTGTTTCATCGCACAGGTGACATATTCTGGTGCCTGAGGAGGTACCTGAAGATGTCAGATATGTGATGAAACCGGCAGTACCGCATTAATAAATTTTTGAGAATTTACAGTTTGTCTTATTCTTCAAGATGAATGTTCACAAGATTGATCTCGAAACCATTGAAAAAATATATTTATGTCCTTAACGGATTGGTTGTTCGTAATAACCAGAACACTATAAAATGCAAGACAGTATTTGCTATGCATAGGATGTGTCTCGTGGCTCAACTTTAGGGCATCGAGTGTGAACACCGGGTTTGCAGATGGTAGATGTAGAGGTTAGCTGCAATATGAGCAAGTGTGCTAAGCAAGAATAAGCAGTCGCGGACAATTAGCGACTGCACTGGGATGACCCAGAAGTCCATCCTTGGGGGAGATGGCCTAAAAATTCAATGAAAGCCTATGAAGGTACCGTGACTTGGCGAGTGACTGCCTCCTAACAATAATATCTCGCCAATTACTCGGAGGAGGGGATAGCGGCCCTCTTTCTGATGAAATAAGGTGGAGGTTACATTGGTCGTAAACAATGAAAATCATAAGAAGCTTGGTTAAAATTACTTAAATGGCTGCAGCACAGAGATTTGGAAAATAACGGGAAACCGCCACATTATCATACAGAGTAGAAGCCAATTCTTTTTCCTTTCATAGATTTAAATAATAGACGTGGTGAAAAGGATAAACTATGAGAAGCAAGTAATGGAAAATGTCGATTCAAGGAGCTAATAGGGACTGAAGAGATTGTCCGGGGAAATGACAGATTAGAGAGGCGCTACAAACCAATCCTCAGATTGATAAACCGTGATAATAGTGATGACGGGAAACTGAAAGGGATAACACTACTATATAAGAGTGATCAGATGAAAAGGATTCCTTAAAAGATATGTTTAATATGTTTCTTGCAAAATTGATTGAATCTCTGTCGCTCCATGTTTTTTGTCAGATTTTTCCATACATTCCTAGGTTTTCCGAGTTTTCCAGAAAACAAGAATCGACCTCCACAATGGGGAAGTATTCACAGCACAGACCCCATACGGCAGGGGCGTGAAAACGGAAGAAGAATCTCTTGGTTATACGGTAAGTTTCCACGAGTATATTAGTAATTGAGAAACATTTGTGAAATATCTAAAGAGAAGAAGTATTGTTAACTTTACTTCTAATTGGTTACAGGGGAAGGACTTCTTACGCGCTATAGCAAAATTACATCGGAGTTTTAAATTATTGCATTCTCATTAACCAATGCATGAAATAAAATCCGATCGATGATTTTGGCGACTAATTAAGCATCTAAAACTGTAGTACTTTCATTTCAGATAAGTCTCCAATGCGTTGCCGGACTTGAAACTTAAGCATTAGTTTTTTCAACACATCAAGGACTGTTTGCGTGATGATATTCACAGAGTAATAAAAAAAAAGACGGCGCGAGTTACAGTAACTCTGAACGAGATACAGTAAGTCAAGGTGAAAATAAATCACAGAATAGGAAAGCTGTTTGCAAAAGAAATCTATGTTGAATCTTGTCATGTTTTTTTCTCAACCTGATTTGTTGCCGAACTATTTGTGGTCGACAAGGATTCCATAGTTTCATCACTTAGCAACTGGAGGGAGGGAGATGAAATTTGAAGATTCCGATGAAGAAACGCTGTACAATTATGTTTTTGGGTAGGGCTCAGGGCCGAGAGTGTCTAAATCCAGCCCTGCCCTTTGCCCTTCCTCGCTCTCCATCTGAGAAGGGGAACAAAGGGTGGGGGGAGGGGATGTGGGAGAGTGGAGGTGGAAAGGAGAGGAGGGTTGACCAGGTCCATGGGGGCCGTTAATTCCCTCGCTTCCTCATTCATCTCAATTCGTCCGGCGAGCACACACACACACAATGTCCTACCCAGTCTCTCCTCTCCCTCTCCCCATCCAGCGCGAGAAAGGGTGACCCCGTTTTTAATTCTTCTCTCCCATCCCAACCCCACGCCGCCTCTTCCTCCTCCTCCGCCGTCGTTCCTATAACCGACTCCACGTGGGGCAGGTCCACCCCGCATGAGCGGGGGCGGAAGGGAGAGGGAGGGAGCGATCAGCTGTTCGACGGTTATCTCCCCCGCCCGCATTCCCGCAAGACCTAGCGGGGGCGACGCGACGGTCCGGAGTGAATGCGAGGCGTGAGAGAGAAAAAAGAAGGGAAAATAAAGGACATTGGCGGGGCTATAGAATCCTACTGTGTGAAAGGTTTTTCTCGTTGGATTAGTCCGCATTTCTTTTATCACCCCACGCCGCCTTCCAAACTCTTTCGTTGGGTTTACTCAAAGGGGATCGGCGCCATAAATATGCAAGAAGCTGTGTTGCAAAGACGAACGGTTAATGTAAACGGCTGCCACTAAGAGAAATGAGTTTAAGTGGTTATTACTCTTGCACCATCGCCCAAATGTAATTGTTGTCATGTCTGAATCTCAGTCAGAAAATCTTGCACCGACAATATGACTAATGTCACCTCGACGAATTTCAATTGGCGCTCCATTACACTTTAGAGGACGTTCGAAATGGCGGGTTTATTGCTTGTTGCGAAAAAGCAGCGAAAGTGGCGCTGAGCAAATTTGCTGCATCCACGGTGGGCATCGGCCCTATGACCGTTTATCTGGTCCTCCAAAATCAATGAATTTCAGTTTAAAAAATTAATTTTCCATTACTTAAATCCAATGCTGAAAGGAAAAGCCGAATTTAATTGTCATTTGACGCCCTTCAATATTTCTTGGGACAAATTATTAAATTATATCATATTCTTAAGATCCGTCTTCCCGATATTTACCTTTTTTCGGGCGAAATAATTCTCGACTCGTCATCATAGTCTTTAATAATACTTTTATATCTTCACTCTTGGACAACATATACGTGGTAACCTGAAAACATATTGCCAGGGAGTGTTGCAGACGGTGATAACACACCAGCCATGAAACGTCAAAACTAAATGCCGCTTAATGGATAGTCCTCAATTAATTTGTTAAATACTTTAAACGACAAAAATAAATTGGTAACATCTCCAATGTGCCATTTGGCCTAAGTGTAAAATACTTCACAGCGGATGTAAAACGAGCTGCTATTAAGCACAAAAATAAATATTAGACCAATTAAGACGACAAAATATTGGTTTTCTTAGTGCCGTCGTTTTCAGTAATTCTGGCCCCTTATCTTTCGCGGGAAAAGTAGCATTAAATGTCCGTCTTCATTCCAGTACTATAGTTGATATTTCAGATCATATGTTCAATAGTTCCTAATATAGCAAACTGGAACTGTTATTACATTTTTAATATCATTGCAAAAGATATCTACTTCCAAATTTCGCAAGAGGTTTAGGATCCTGTAGTTTAGCCTTCGGTCCGTGAATGATTTCCTAACCGATTTCCTCCCATTACCTTGATCCGCTACAAAGTTTCTAATTAAAAATGTTTCAAAAATTTGGTGCCTCTTACGATCTAATTCGGTAATCAAGTCGACTTTTTGAGGATCCCATATACTAGCCGCATATTCTAAAAGAGGTCAAACTGGTGAAAATAGTGATGCTCTATTACTTCGTCGTCACATTTCCCCCATGCTCTATTTTTAAGTGCTAGTTTTCCGCTTTAATGTTTACGTATATTTTATTCCAGGGAGGTATTGAGTATTTTATAGAGTCTAAATATGGTATTTCGGTGTTTTTGATAGAGTAGATGTTCGGGGGAGAACCACCACCACTCCAAAAATTGAGAGTACTTTATGTTTACTTATAACTTCCACGTGTTGTACCAACGATATACGTATGCATTGCATATAGTCCACCCACCAGTTCTCACTATCGTAGGGGCTGTAAATATCTTTTTAAATGACTGCGTCGTCACCAAATAAGGGAAATATAATATTAATTACGGTGTTAATGTCGTTACTATAAAGAAGGAATGAGGAAGGAGCGATTCCATTTCCTTGGTGAATGCCTGACGTGGCCTTGACAGCACTGATGATTATGATGACCCACCGTACAGTTCTGGTTTTGATACGATACACTTCACCAAAATGTTTTATACGTCCAGAAAAACCAGGTCAACTGGCAAGTTATTATTAACCAAAACCCAAAATATCATTGAAAAGTAAAATTTAGGTATCGCATGATCTATCCTTGAGAAAATCATTCTTTTTTTCATCAATAAATCCAAGCTATCGATATGCCTCATTATCAAATTACTACGTTTAGTCTCATATTAGTTAATTAATCCGTTCAACAAAAAGATTAGCAGTAAAATACTCTTGTCATATGTCTTATCATAAAAATTACCCCATAAGAAGCGTATATTTCAATTTTCGTTATTATCAAGGTTTTATGGATGAACATGAAATCCATAGTTTCCAACTTTTGGGAAACTACTCTGCAGCCGCAATCGACTCGGCGGTGCAAGGTTATCAAGATAACGGCGCGACGTCACGAAGGCCGATATAATCATTTTCGAGTCATTCTTGGCAGCAGTTCGTTAAATTATTTCTAAGCCACAGATTTTACAGCATCGCTACTTTAATTTTTTCCCATTATTTGCGAAAGCTTAAAATAATCTAAAATGAGCCCTGAAATAAAAAAATATGCAGTTGCATGAATGCATATCATGCCTTCCCTTTGGAATATAATTTCGGTAAATGCTATAAGTGGTTTAACTCCTTGGGGACACGCTGAAATACCGACCCCTAATGTTATAACAGCCGATGCGGTATTTTGTCAGCTTAGTCTCATTTCCATTTCCAATGAAGCTAAATTTCATTGCCAATGATTGTAATCTTATGCACGGAGGACAAAAGGTGTCCAGATGTAGTTTCCAGTCTGAAACTACGAATCGTTTATTAATAATATCAATTTTGAATTTTATTAAAGCCTATAATATTTTCAAGGAGAAGGCCATTACCTCCCGCTTGGATCCGCCACTGAAGTAAGGATTACCGACATTTAGAATAATAAATTAAAAACCTTCCCTTCCGGCAGGCATATTTTTGAATTTATCACGTGAGATTACTCGTACTGCTAAACATTACTAAATTGATCGCCGTATAAAATACATGTTTGGTGGGATACGGGGAACGCAAGTTATAACTACGGCTGAAATCATATCTTCAATTATGTACGCTTTGTGATTTCATTAGATGTGGAATATGTACACAACTTGTTACTGGTTTTTAGGTACGTAGACGGCTGGGGCTAGATTGATTCGTAAACTCAGTTTAATGAAAATGTTTGGGGTTTTGAATTTATCGAATTCCAAAGCTTTGTTTTCCGGCGATCTATTCATCAGGTTAACCCGACAGGCCGGCTTTGGCGTTTCCGTACAACAAACTAACTCCCACTAACCCCTAGCATAATGTGCCCTCACAAACTTTCGTGACCACAGAATGATATTGAGTGTACCATCGCTGGATTTACGTGTTGATTCTGGTGGAAAGTAAAGGAGAAGGAACGAATTCGAATGTAAACAAATAAAGAATGACAGTGGAAGTGTTTACACTACAAAAGACTATCAAATAAAATCCATGCAATGCGATTTATCAAGATTTCCGAATAATGTAATGATGAGCAGCAGAATTAATTACAAGAGCCTGTCGCAGTGATCAACCCGAAGTTTGGTTTGATAGTTGAGTGTAGAAAATCGTAAAGTGCCTATATGTATGTAAAGTGTACGTAATTCACACTAAATCTGCCACTTGTGGTTTCCTAGGAAGACCTGGTACCCGAGTAGTCACAGAGCTCGGGTTTAGCTGAAGGTTCCTAGAGGCGTCATTCAGTATCGAATCCGGGCCCTCCGGTCAGTATTCCAGTAACCTACCCAATGCATTACCACGCCCCTTTGTTTTTGTGATTAGTAATACAAATATTACAACTATTCTCATGTCGATATGACAATAGCAGTATTTTTTTATTTATAGCATGACTAGATCTAGCATTTTAAAATATATGCATTTTGCTTCCCTAATTCAAATGGAAATTTCATTTCATTCATCAAATCTTTTTTTTTGTGCCGCGGTAAATGAATTGTATGCCTCCACTGTAAAATTTCACCCACTCTCACCTATTTTCTTTCGACCTCAACAGTACCTATCTTTCGAAATTGAAATATTTCCATTTAATATTAATATATTTAACTGAAAATAGGATAAAAATTATTTGGCACTCTCAGCCAACTACCATCCGTCGGAAAGTGCTTGCAGCGGAAATCAAATAATCTTGGAACGGTCAAACCGAGGCGACTCGGAAGAAAAAATATGAACAGAAATGCAGAAAATGGTAAGTTTCGCGGATACCTGAAGTTATTAAAAATGCAAATTGGTCACATTATACCACGCAGTACACTGTTTCGATTTAGTACCGTAATTGGATTTGCAATCATCTACGAACTATCGCATACGTGCCCTCCAAGCAATGGAAACTTCTGGGTTATAGAAACTGCCATCATAAGTCACGGGTTATAGAAAATACTGAGTCATGGCACCAATCATTAAAATCCATATGCAATGCGAGACGACGAAAAACCTTCACAGTTCGATCACAAGTTAGCTTTTGCTCGATCCCAAGTTCGTTAATTTTTGGGTGGAACCAAAGCCGATTAACGTGTTTGCTTCAAAATAATCTGAAATGGATGAATTTCACTATGAATAAGACCAAGTAAATCGGCAGGCCTCCCGCCTCGATCTTAAGTAAGCTGCTTCTAGATCTAAAGAAAAACTCGTGCCTTGACACATGACACATATGAGTTTCCGTGGCACTTTAGACGAGTTCTTTCTGGACAGGAGAAAAAACTTACAAATGCGCTCTCAAGTGACAAGCAACTAGGCGAATCACTTTGAAAACAATCACGGGTAGGAAAGTATGACCAGATGGACGCCACTGGATCCATACCATAAGTTCAACACCGTCAACATTTTTCCTCAGCATCGTCATCAAAGCGGATATCTGTAGTTTTCGCTTGATGGAAGGGCGGTTAACGAGTTCGATTACGGAAAAGGGGCCAATGGATGCGAATAATGATGAAATATGTAACAAAAACAAAACGGTTAAGTGGTCGACTAAAGGATAGAGCTTTCGGCTACCGACCTAAAGGTTACGTTAAGGATTCACATCCTGGAGCCTTGACGGCCTTGAAGAACCCCGTTTAAAAATGTCAGCGATTATCTGACTACCAGAACTTCGTGGGAAAGCACCGGCTGGTGACACAGAGAAAGGAACTGGCCCCATTTCTCCACAGGAGTGAATTTCATACATCTTGGGGTGATTTTAGGGTGTTTTTACTTCAGGCTTCAGGGTGATTTTACTTTAGCATCGAGCATCGAAGCTAAACTTTGAGTCGACCGATCCAGTCCTTAAGAGTTACCATTTCCCTAATCAATCCTCTCCCATTCTTCATCCAACTCCGCATCTCTTCCCACTTCACTATCATTGGCCATTTATTTATTTAGTTTATTATTTAGTAAAAAAACAACATAACGCCAAATTAAATTGGACAAATAACAAATGAAAAAATGGTAAAAATAAAAACCAAAAGGGTAACAAATAACAGTACAACATAAAAAATGACCCTGAGAGAGGCAAAATGGGTGGTAGAGGATGAGGAGGTCCAAATAAAATTAGAAGGGAGAAAGGGAATGGCAGGAATGGACGGCATGAGGAGTTAAGAACGGGGCGAACGAAGCCAGGGAGGGGTTTTATCATTACATTATAGGTTGATGTAAAACCAAGGATTAATGAACGTTTTTAGATTTTGTAGCGAGGGGTGACATAATTAAAACCTTCCAAGAAATAATAAACTTTACGTTGATTACAGGGAAGAAGAAATCAGCACGAGCGCGGCGTAAATTTGAGTACAAAGAATTTACGAGCGCACTTCCCCATTGACTTCAAATAAACCCAAATTGATCGAATTACAATTATTTGAAACAAATGTCGAATTTGATTCATGCGGAAGTACTTTATGCTAAAACCTCGATAATAATGCGTACATGACCTGTGGTTAGAGTACTGGGATACTAAACAGAGGGTCCGGTTTCCATTCAGGGTGACTACTGTAGACATCTTCAGCTTCACCTAAGTTGTATGACTTTTCGGGTATCGAGATATTCCCGGGAAACCATTGTCGGTAAAGGGAACGAAACTGACACCCTACCCTGCTAATGTGTGAATTGTACACGACGTTAAGGGCTCAGTGTCTGGTTAGCCAGACACTATTCCCTTTAACTGGTCTTACCTCATCAATCAAACCAATCTTCGGATCGTTTACTGTGGTTTAATACCTTCATAAACGGAGTAATTTTACAATAAATTATTAGAAATGTCACATCATACCATATAAGTCGTCCTTAGGGTTTCTTATGTAGGTAAGTGTCACCTTGTTCAAAGCTTAACGGTGTAAAAAAGTCTGAGGAGAGCAGCCATTTCATTTCCTTGTGGTTCCTGAGGTTTTTGCAGAAGATTTGGTACACAGAAACTCACGGATCTTGAGTTAAGCCGAGGATGTCAGCAGCCATCATCCGAATTTGAACTCGGGACCCCAACCATCGGGACCAGGACAATGTCTGAACTCTCTACCAACATGTTTGTGCCCAGGCTACGACAATGTTCAATGCTTCTCCGCTAGCAAACGAAATCGTTTCCAATCGCATATTTATTCAGAGCATTCAATCTTACTTACCTGTATTTTTGCGACTCCTCTTAGGGCACATTTAATGAGAGAATTCCATTTTTAAAGATGACTCCGAGACTAAGACGTATCATGGATAGCTTTCGCATTGATTCAAAGATTATCTTTGCGAAAAATGATAAATAAGAAAAAGCAAAGTTCATGAATGAACAATTCTATCGTTTCACATCTAAAAAAAGTTAAATTATTGAATATAATAAAAAAGTAAAAAGCACCAGTATGAGTGGTCAATCTCTGGACCAATGGAAACATGTTCTATATTCATTTTCAAGTGTGGCTTAACGATTTTTGTAAAAAAATGAATTTCATAGCATGAGTGGCCTATCACGTAGACCATACATCAATAGCCTTTATGTAATTAGCACGCTGGTCCAATCGGAAAATTCGGCGAAAATGAACGAAAAGTTTTCGTCCGTACACCTTGCATCTTACGTCATCTCCAATAATGAGCTCACCTAGATCTTTTCACTTTGATGCCATACAAGTACATGTACATTAAGCAGACACATGTTTTTACATTTCTTTATATTTTATAATATAATTTATACTTTAATATCTTGCAATTCTATTGTTGGCTACATCCTTGCTAATGAGGGATTTAATTAATTTTAATGTCAATGAAACACTGTCATTGTAAAACTCATTGATAAATTATAAATGAAAAACAATGCAGAACCGTTAACATAAAAGCACAGCGTTACAAAAAAAGTGTAATTTTAAATTTCTCTTGATGCAAGTCACTATTGAAAAAGGTAAATTAAGCTCATACGATGCCACTCATATGTTAAGCAATATAAACACATGTCCAGGTTAATAAATTGAACACAATTAAAAATAAAACCTGCTGGAAAATATAAAAGCTAGAATGCAAAATGATAGCAGGGAATGCATAATATAAACCGGTTTCAATGTAACTACATCATCAGACCTGATGATGATGTAGTTACATTGAAACGGGTCGTATTAAATTTTATTTTGTGGAAAATTGCTATTTTTAATTAATCATGATATTCCACCTGAAACGTCTCTCTTTATAGGTACTCGTTGCTGCCTGAAAGGATGTTTTTAAGGAAATGTCCATGCATGCTCTTAATGCAATTCCGATTAATTGCGGGAAAAAAACACTCATTTAAAGTGATTTTAGGGAAGTTACTCTATTTTATTACTTTGTTCCGTACTGCTCTATACCCCTTCATAAGTCTACGTCCTTCCCTACAATATCTTATATTTCTCATCTTCAGAGTTTCTTCGAACACAATCGCTCAAGAAGGTCTCGTTACACCCCTTCCGCTCATTATTCACAAAATACTATTTACCCATTTCTACACTAAGTATAATTTTCATTGTACGTGATGACAGCTGTGAATTCAAAATAAATATTTATACCGGATCTGTTACTATAGGATTCAGATTAGTAGGGAGCGGATGGGAAGATGTACCACGTCCCCTGGAAAGATCAATGTGAGGACTTTCGAAAATTCACCTGCCGGGGTATTTGGCTGCGCCACTCCGTCTTGGTTGATGTGATATTTTTTTCAAGGGCTTAAACACGGCGCTGACACGTCTTGAACCCCATTAGTGATGAGCGCACTCGCTTGAGCGCGTGCCAATCGAACTAGTACGCAATCCTCGCCGGGGTCGCTCTCAATGAATAAGGAAATGGAAAGCAGATAATTCACGTAATGGGAAAGATGCCTGGAAATACCGGTTCCAGAGTGCACGTGGGAGAGTGTTTCTGCGGATGACATCTGGCCTACGATGATACACGATCATCGAAGCCCTACAGGGTGGCGATCTTTCAACGTCCACTTGCGCACCCGTCGCGTCAAGGAAATCCACCAAGTTTTCCCTGCCTCGACTTCATGCATGCGATTGCGCTATGAGCAGCCATAACAAGCATTTGGCGTTACATATTCTGCGTGTGGGGGCTGCCTTGTATTTCACCATCACTGGTGGCCCTTGGGAGTTTTAAACCTGAGGCGTTCACATTCGAGTTCTTCGAATGGCAACACTTTGTTTTTTTTTGAGGAATCCATTGGAGGGAGTTCCGGCATTATGATTTTCACGTAATTACGCCCAGTTTGTGCAGCATCATCATATTTGAATAACAATCATGCTATATAAAATTAATGGCTGCAACGGCGTATTTAACTGAATGGTATTATTTTACTAAATTGCTATTATTTTTAAGGGATTTCCCAATACGGTCGTTAAGTCACAGTAATTTTTATTCTTAACTTTCCTCTCCATAAAAACATCTACGCAAAAAACTGTTAATAATGAACCAAAGAAGGTATCAACACTTTCGCAACTGGTTCATTACTTTTTTCTCGGAGTGAATGCGTTAGGTAAATGGTCTTGTTGCAAAATTTTTTAATTGATTTTTATGGAACAATTAAAATGTTGGAATTTCAAGGCACGAAAAATTTACAATTCATGGTACGTTCATGGCAGTCTACCCGTAAAAATTCGATAGAGTACATTATTAGGAGATTCCAACCAAGTAAACCGATTTTTATTTGCATTTACTTCGGAAACTGCGGCCTTGATTACTAGGGCAAAGTTTTAATAAAGGTCGTTATAAAACTTTGAGATGGTTTCGTCCGAAATGAAACTGGCAAAATCGTTTTCTACTGCCACTGGACTAGTCAGCCAAAAATAAAATGGAGCTAAAAAGGAACATAACTACCCAATTACTCATCCCATTTTGTGGCTTTTATTTAAACTTTTTAGCATAAAATATATTTTAACTTAACATAGTCACCCTATTTATTTTTATTTGCCTATTTAAATTTCGCTAATGTTAGGGTGTTTCGATGTCTGATTGTACCTTATCAAGTCATTTGCAGAGCCAAATGATTAGTACCAAGGGTCGAACTCGAACTAAGCGCTGATGTAAGCTAAGAGAAATCCAATATTGAGGTTCTGATCGACGAACAAACCGACGCATAATTGTGCTCCATGAAACTGAAATATGATACCTCAACTCGTAGAAATAAAAAGGCAATCTGAGAAAAAGCAGAAAGACGAAGTGAAAAAATTAACCTTAACATTAAATTTAAAAAAATTAAATTGGTAGAGTTCACCCAGTACTAAGCCCGACGGCGTGTGAAATTCACACATCAGGGTTGGGGAGCCAGTTCCTTTCCCTGTGCCGGTTATGGTTTCCCAGGAAGATCTGGTACCCGAAAAATCACATAGCTTGGGTGGAGCTGCAGGTGCCCAGGCCTCTTAAAAATCTAGTGTGATTTCTTAGTATATTTGTTTATTACCAAGGTACTTAAAAACACTGTATGCCAAATTTTCATCCTCAAAATTATTTATAAAAGTTTTTTAGAAATAAAAGCACTAATAAATTGTAGAAATTTGGAATTATTTCGCAACGGTTTGATAATATGTATTTGCACATCTGCCTCCAAAATTAATGTCATCAATGTTAATCAAAAGAATTGAATTGAATTGATTTCCTCTGGATGTGCAAATTCCACTTTTATTATATTGAATAATTCCAATGAAATGCAATGACTATGAGTCTAGTAGAAGTGAAGTAAAAACATGATTATATTATTGTTATAAGTGTTAAAAACAGTAAACTGTAAGGGAGGGCACTAGAAGAACAGCTATTGAAAGAAATGCGAGAGTATTTGCGTACTTGGCAAAAGAGAGATTGATGTGTTTGAGTTGATGTAACGAATTATTGGGCTAAAAGTCAATACTCCGACAGTAATTAAAACGAAGGCTATTTTCTTAAATTGATGGTCCGAATACAAATAAGAATTACTTCCTTCCATAGCGGTCCCATCGATTAAAAATAGGCGCGATGCTTCAAAACTTAGCCGCACAATCATAAATTCGCCTATTGTACACTTCCAGGGAGATAGCAATATTTTTGGATGGGTATTTAGGAGCAAATTGCACGAAACGGCCAGTTATTGCTAGTTCCGGGGACTAGATATCAAGAAACGCGCAAGATGGTTTCTCCAGTTATTGAGACCGAGGTGCTACATGAGTTCTCCGTCCTAGGCCCGTTCGTTCTCCGTCCATTCTCCGTTTAGGTCCGACTCCTGATAACAACCAAACGTAGCGGCTTTATGTATCCCAGTACACCTATCCACAGTACTTAAGTCGAAGTCTTGTTTGAAGAGAGTTTGGGGTGACCAGAGGGATCGCCTATACTCGAACCTAGGTCCCCTGGACCGCTCTACGTTTTAACTACAACCACGCCGCCCCGGACCAATACAAAGATATTTCGATGAACTGTGGGAGATGCCACTTTTCCCTTTAAAGGAACATCTTGTTTCTTTAAAGAAACAAGACATGCAGACTATGCAATGGTGCTTCGACAACTTAATTGTTCAAAACGATACCCCGGACCAGATGGGCAAGTATTTTTATATTTAACTTGCATTTAAATAAGGTTTCACTTACATTCGCAACTTCAGCAATTCAAATGCTCAAGAGAAAAATTATTTGTCACGGGTTAATGCAACGTCCATCTTCGTAAAAGTGCGCGCATGTCAGTTGTCAGAGTTACCACGCTGACGAATAAATTATTATTAAACCATAAAACTGACAAAATACTCAAAGCATTGGGTGCTACGACCATTATTAACACATTTATGTGCAGGTATTCTGAATGGGGGCAATTCCTTTGTCCATAGGGTTTTATGCCAGTGGTGATGTTATGGCTAATGAATAATTAGTCACAATCTTAGCATTTAAAGATCTGTCTAAGATTTGAGTGAATGTTTTACCTTTCCTCAATAATTTTTTTTTCGTTTATTTATCCAAGTAGGTGTAGTGCACCTACTAGGAAGCCCTGTTTTAGGCAACAAGCCTCTTCAGGGTCTGTGTTCAGTCTCCCTTCCTCTAAATAATTTACTTATTGCTGTTTAATATCTTAAATGTTGAAAAGTGCATCCTCATCTTAATGACTACTTAAAAAAATGATCAAATTATGAGTAGTTACAAATAATTGGTATCATCAATCATTAATAAATCAATTAAGTAACACATCAATATTAAAGGTAAGTGATTTTTTGGAGTTTTCAGCCTTCCTCGACAATTATTACTCAACTCAAATCCACGAATGCTACCAAGCAAACAAGTCAACGTCATCTATACTTTAGGATTTGATACAAGATCACAACTATTTTTAATTCCAAAGTCTGCATAAATTATAAGATGCGGAGATTTATTTCTTTCCTAAATTAACGATAACTTAAGAGCTGAAAGCGAATTGGTAATGGATGAGTGAAAAACAGCTGTTTGGGTCTCATATGGATAACAAATAAATGGATGTGTCTCGCGACGAGCGATGAATATTGTACTTGTATTATTGAACGACAGAAATGCACATCTGAGGAATGTAAACCGAAGGAATATGGTATATTCTAGGGTATCTGTGACTCTTTATGACGAAAAGATTTGTGCAAATATGTCTCAAGGCTAAGTAAAAAAGCTAAACAAAAATAGTTCATACACATTGATAACGTTTACAAGAAAAAAATTAAGATAAAAATATATTTGACTTGAGAAATTGGCACAAAAAATAGTGTACACTGGTTCAGAGTTTTGAGTAAACTCAGTTGCACTGTCGTTATGTGATTTTTACAAAAAAGTAGTTTTATAGCGCATACCCAGAATTGTCGGACACACAGGAGACAAATACGATATTTCAAATCGCTGGCAAATAAAAACCGGATAATGCACACTTATCAGCCAATGTCATCCATGTCACCAAGTTAAGAATGCATTATAAAATGCACAGAATGATAACAGAGTTATCTCAGGTATTTATTTTATAACACTGATCGTGATATCATGCAAAACCGTCTGCGCATTGTATAACCTTTATCCCTCTTTCTCATACATTTAGCTGATAAGCATACGTGAAATGGAAAACGCCGAGCTTCCGCATTGCCCAGTTTAATTGAAAATAGTGCATTGAACCAAATAAATACATGCACTCAATGGTATTATGATCACTTAATTATTATACATAGTGAATTTAACAGGCTTCCCTTAAACGCTAAACAAATAATCCTGTTAGTAACTTTACGAGATTAACAGTTATAAAAGAGTATTTTTTATTTGGACCATTGACTTCATCTCATGCTTCAGCTCATTGACTTCAGCTCTGTACATACCAAGTAAAAAAGTAGGCAAAGTTATTCTTTCCTTAAATAACATAAGGCACTGCACCTGAATTGATAGCATCATAAATGCTGCGACCACTAGGACCAAGCATATCTCGACGGGTGAGACATTTTTACACACAATGATTAGAATCCATGCACAAGAAGGGATACCAAATTATGATCTAAGGTATGGGTCTTCAACATTCTACAGCATTTAGAACCCTTCTAGCTCGCCTTCAAGGAACTCTAAATTTAGTAAATAACTTAGTACGGTGATTTTAAAAAGTTGGCTATTTACCCAAATTCCAAATAAACATTCGTTCACTTATCACGAAAAGCCGAGGGAATAGACTGCGCTCGGAAAAAATGTAGCCGCAGACCATTCTTGGAGGAACACCTGGTTAAGAAAGTGTAAAAAAATACAAAATATAGCACCGCTTTCTATGAAACACGAAATACAAAACAAATAATCAAGCACGAACGAAAGGACAAGATAACACAAAATAATACACAGTAACAAATGAAATTTAATACAAAAAAACAATAATGATTAGGCATGAACTATTTTTTATCGTAAAGCATACAAAAAATGTATGTATAGCATACCCATGTGTATTCATAACTGGAGTTATATTAACATGTAATGAGATTAACAAACGAATGTGATATTCTGCAGCTAGCCTGTTTCTATATTTAGGCTTTGCTGCAGCGTACGAAGATATAGGCCATCCACAGATATACAATGATGCAAACTAAATTAAATATTTTACAGCTCGTTTATCAATCTCAGGATAATTTATCAATTTCTTCTCCGGTTCAGAATGCTGAAGGTCTTGAAGAATTAATTCGAAGAAATCAGAATTTCTGGAATCGGTTCGTGCAATCCAACTCCAACCTTTTGAATACTCAATAGCAACGAGATCCTTTAGTAATAGAACGTCTCGACGTCCCTCATGCTTGTAAAGGACCCTGTCTGACTCGTTGCGATAAGGCGCTTCAACTTTGTTTCCGGTAGGAGGACTTCGGGTTAAAAATATATCGGAGAACGCAATCCTTAAAGCGAAGACGCGGCTAGGCGCCACCCCTCATTTCGGAGTCCCCTTCGGTTTTTCTCACCCCATGCGTTCGAAATTGCCCTCCCGCGACGACTACGACGCGGAGAGTAGCAAGTTAGTGACAGCATAAGACAGTACCCCCAAAGCGTCTCAATAATAGCGGCCTTGGCGGCCATTAACCTGCGAGATGAGCCGAGTATGATCCAAGATGTCGAACCCCCAAATGATTCAATTGATATAATTTATTTCAGGGCGTAAACCATCCCATTCTTAAGTAAACATTTTTTAAAAGGTAATATCACTGTCATGACGAAATAAATCGGTCATATTCGGGATATAGAACATTATGCGAGAACCACGTCGTCTTGAATTACAAGCATATCCATGTTGAGTCGACGATAGGAGAGTGGGATTCGATATAACTTAAAATTACGTCTGGCACTCCAATTTAGATTCGATGATGAGACTTCGCATTTGGAATAAAATTCGAAACATCATTTTTCGAATCATCATACTTTCGACGGATCGACACCTTTCCTATATGAAAATTACAATGCATTTCGACAGCCAAATTGGAATAATCCGTAACTTTGCATTTATCTCCTATTGGGATATATTTATTTGCGAAACTAAAGCCATTGTGATGAAGGTGAACTAAAATTCTAAGGCCGTGATTACTTATAGGAAGCAGTAAGAGTTGGCACGGGTTGTAGAGAGAGAGAGAAATCAAAAGGATTTCGAAGTTCACAGTCCAGCACTAGCCAGGGAACACGGGAGTAGACCGACCGTCTTTGTAACTTTGTGCGAGTAATCTGTATATATTCGACCCCTTCCAACCTCTTCGTGTCCCCTTCGGATAAGACCTTAGTTATTTAATTGATATCCAACTCTAACGAGTTTCCGAAACCAGGATCTATCTGCAAACTGCTTGATTCAGTAATGCAGGATTCGTGGCGAGAAAGTGAGTGGATTACCATCCCTTTTTCCCTTCTGAGTGTTTGACGGGAGGTGCCTTCCCGCGTCGCAACATGACAGCCGCCCGGAGTGATTAATTCAGAGCTTCGTGATCCCTTAACCTTAGAACGGTAACCAAAAAAAAAATAAAAACACTTCCCAAACCGCGATTAGCCTTGGCCCCATTCTGTGTCCAGCAAATCTGACCCTCAGGCACGTCCACCATGGATATAAGTTCGATCGAATGAAGCTAAAGGCATTGACCGTCCGGGAAATTGATAGAAGACACGCGACGTGAGGAAGAAATGTGGGCTTCAGATTCACCTCGAAGCGAGTAATGAGGGCAGCTTAACTCTTATCAAGCTCAATGCTTCCGGCGAAGTTCGGTGGGGGAGCTTTGAGGTAAAATTAAGCAGAATTTTGTGGTGAATAATACTTTAAAAAAATAATAAATAGGAAAAGCACTATACGTTATTTATTCCATCAACAAACTACTTAGAATTATAATATCGTGGCTTCTCCTTACCTTCCACGTTAAAATTCTACAGCTATGAAATATTAATGCTCCCAGCGAGTAGTGGTGGGAGAAAGAGTTCCATAATAAAATCAAGTGGCATTTAGTGATAATTACTTAAGGTATCATCATCAGTATTAAAATTTAAAGTTTAGTTTTCTTCAGCCGTCAATTCTTCTCTACTCAGTGTTAATTCACTCACCCCTGATAGCTTGTTCAACGTCCTTCTTAGTTTGTCCTTCTCTTGGCCTTCCTCGCGGGATCTTCTCTTCAATTTTTCCTTCTATTTTGTTTCTAACTAATCTATTGTGCCTCAAGGCGTATCTAGTTATTCATTGCCAAAGAGTTCTCCATATTGTCATTTCCTCTTATGCCCTTCTATATACTTCCTCGTTCCAAATTTTGTCTGTCCATCAGCATTCTCGTCTGGCACCATGTTTCAAAGGCTTCCATGCTTTGCTGGTCTACTTTCCCAATGTTCCATTTCTCTGATCCGTAGAGTGCCATGCTTCATACGAACATTCATATTGACGAACTGCTTCCGATTTTGCAGCCTTAGGTTATTTGAGCACATTAACAGCTCTTGTTAATGAACACTCTCTTACGTAGCATGAGTTATTCTTCGCCTGATGTGGGTCGAACTTGTTCCATCCAAAGTTATACTGCTGCCCAGGTAGATGAATGTTTCAACTTGCTCTAGTTTCACGTCGACAATTGTGATAATCTGTCTCCAACTTCTCTCTTATACCCTCTACGATTTAAGTTTTCCACTTTTTTAATACTTCTTCAAACTTTTCTGAATATTACATTATTTTTTTGGCGTAAACTTTCTTATGGTTAATAGCGTTTCAGTTGTATGTTTATTAGTTTGTGTTTAATATTTTCCAATCATTGCAATATTCATTTACTTAATGCGAACCATGAATTAGTTTCAGAGTTTTGTGCAAGATTAAACGATGTTAATAAATTATGTCCTCAAATTCCCAACAGTTCAATACATACGTTTTCCTTCATGTACATGTCATTTCAGTACTTAGAACACCACGAAAAAACACAAGTTATTTTAAGTCAGAAAAAAAGTTAAATTTGCCTCAATGGGTGTGATTACAGGTATTTAAACTAATCAAGAGAAATAATTCCGATGGCTGTCCAATCGTAGGACCTCCGCATTGTACTACACGCGTGCATAACATGGCACCCTTTACCTTAACTCTTACGACGAATTTAATATAAAAATATAACATGTGACTCCATTCTTGAATTAAAAAAGCCTTCGGCCATTTCTCCATTCAAATATAAGAACTTTTGACCTAAATTACCTCAGTTGGAATATGATAGAAATGATAAAATTAAATTGGTGACCTGGAAGTTGTAAGTATATTTACTACTTAACGCGCACCACATACAGTCATGTGAACAGCACTTAGGTAAATTTACCTCATTTCCTTCGTATATTTTTTGCAGCGTCAACGTAGGGAAACTGAATTTAATATTCTCTTGATGAATGATAAAGTAACATGACCAATGTAGCAAAAGAGTATTAAAGGAGATATGAATAACATTGAGTAAAGTGACCTAAATATGAAGTCGTTACCCATGGAAACCCTAATGCTACAAACGTCCTTCTCCACTAAACTCGTTTTATCCAATAATACTACATTACAGGCAGTTTTAATGTGAGCAAAATGTTTGAATTGCAGAGAACAAGATGAGGTTAATAAATCTCTAAACAGACCAAATTCATTCGGTTTCATTTTAGACGTCTCACCAATCAGCATAAAATAAATCCTGTTATTCTCCTGTGAATTATGATGTTGCCTAGCAACTGCGAACGAAATCCCGAGTCAACGGATCTCCCTTTTATAATATTTTGGAATTCCTAGACGGATGGAAATAGTTGGTAGCGATTCTCTAGATTTTTTGAAAATCCTGGGAAACAGCAAGCGGTACAGAAAAAGGAACCTGCCCCTGCTACTCTTGATATGTGAGCACCACTAGAGCTAACTTGCAGTGCTTCCATAATAATGTATACGCCTGCTATTACAGAGTTCACGTAGGTGGGTTCCCTTTCTACATATGTACATATAGGTCTTGGGCGTTTGTAAAATATTATCCATGCTAATTGTTATAAATAATGTTTGTAAAATGGTAAAATACAAGAAAAGGCCGAACTGCTTTAATTTCGTCATAAGCAGAGACTTATTTATTTTACCAAGGGGGGAGATCATATCCTCACGTACCAAAACCAACCTTCAGCTCCGTCACTGCAATCGGAGGTCAATCCCTAAAGGCGACTTATACTTCGAAGTGGTGCCTTTTTCCATTCAAGACGATCCCTTTCCGTGCCCGCGCCCGCCCAGCCATCTCTCCCCTCGCTGGCGAACAATGCGAGTTTCTCCCACCCACACGTGGGCTAGGGCGGAAGGAGATTGGGGGAAGGCAAGCAGCATCTGGGGAGACATCCGCCGGCGGAGGGCGGACGCGTATCGATCTCGAACGTGAACGAAGTCGGCAACTGAGCGTGCAGCCGTGCGACCGTGCAGCCGCGGTCCGTGCGTCCCCCTCGCGACTCACGGACCGCGACTGTGTGAAGGAACGTATTGCACAATATATTCTACGTCATTGAGTGCAAGTTTAATGAGTTCTTTACAACCCTGCATGCAAGTCGATATTATGATTATGTAGTTTTAAAGCAACTACCAATTTGTGTGTGAGAGAGAGAGAGAGAAACAGAAGAGCGTTACCTTGCGCTTCGGAACTGAAACTAATTGAAGGCATTGAAGTAACATTTAATGGATGTTAACGTGTACTGAAGGGGATCGGGATGGTGCGGTGGCTTACGTACTTGTTTCCCATCCAGAGGACCCGGGCTCGAATCCCGGAGGTGGAAGATATTTTTCAACGATATCCCGATCCCTACTTGAGGTATTTTGCGGAGAGTACTTAGAGTGAGTACGCCGTCCGTCGGATGGGACGTTAAGCTGCGGACCCCTTGCCGCCTTACGTTAAGAGCAGGCTAATGCCGACGCCGGGTTTCGCTCAACCCGTCGTCCTTTTCTGTCCGTCCCTAATGGCGCAAATGGCCACAGCTGTCAGTCGCGTCACCTAAACACTACTACTACGAGTAATTAACCAATCAAATTAGATGAAAATAAGTGTGAAAATAAAATTTGGGCACTGTAGCAGTTACGATACTGAAGGTTACCTTTGGGAGGGATGCCTCGAGCATCACGAAATGTGCGTGAAATCACGCAGGTTAGAGTTGCGCAAATGTTTAGCTTCACTAAAAAATTGAAGTCGACTGACTGGCGCGAATGTCTAATTGACTGTGAAAATCCAAAATATAATAAAGATACCGAATATTAAAGTTACCCATAGTAATTGAAACTAAATTTTTGGAAACAATTTGTAGAAAGAAGATACAAAACGTAAACGAATAAGGGAAATAAATTAAGTCCCTTCTTTCGGATGGATCAGAGTTGATTGTAAATAAACAGCTGTTGAACATTTGTTTCACCCAAACTGTCAGAGTGTGGACGTTAATGACAAACTGTATTTCACTATTTAATATGAACAGAGCACCCAACCAATCTTCTTGCCGTCGAATCAAGAGCCTCGTCCATGATCTCCTTTGATTTCTCCGACGAGCACGTCTTTAATCAAGAGAATTATCTTCCTCCTCTACTCCGTCGATTATTAGAGCCGCTGCAACCAATAAGTGGCCATCGACGAGAGTCATTTCAAATCTTACACCAACAATAGCACCAAAACTTTCGCCACTATCTCCGCAGCCAACTTTTCAACAACGGCACAGCTGTCGTTCGTCCGTGTGAAAGGAAAAAAACAAATTGGGTGGCACTGCGAGTTGGCTATGACAATTTATCATCACAGAAAGTTTTCAACATAGTTTTATCGTGTGGTACGGCCTTAAGACGCGCGACACTAGTGAATTGTGGGTAGAGATGCCAAGTCACAGTGATTTACGCGGGGGTTGGTTTGACCGTCGACGGGAGAGCTCACCTCACACTCAGACCCGATGCAGACAGATTTCACGCAATCAAGCTGGTCGATTGATTCCGCTGGGCTGAGTGAGGTTTTCAGCCATTCGGAACATCACACGCCTCTACTGAATCTGCGTGAGTCTCCCGGTAACATATCCTGGTACTCAGGCCAGCAACCGAACTCTAGAGATGGATAACTTACCCTTAATTTTCATTCGAGATACAATACCGGAATAACCCCACCTCGCACTAAGCTTGAATGTACGTCCTGTGATGCATTCCCACATATTGGGCGTGTGGTAGGTAGGGGGTGTGGTAGCTGTTCCATTATGCTCTTGGGATATTCCGGAGAGAAGTAACCGAAGACACGAATGTCATTGGTACCCGAAGAATTACACAGCTTTGGTCATGTTGAGAATGCCTAGAGGCGTCACCCTTAAATACACAATACGAACACATAAACACTTAAACACATAATACGAACCCCAACGTATTACGGGCGGAGGGATCACGAATGTAAGATTAGAGAGATGGACTGCAGGACAGACAGATTAAAATGGTCATTTTTTCCGAGAACAATAAGAGACCAGAATTCTTGTAATCGAAATCCCCCAGGAGCCGGCTCGACATAATAAGTATTAACCTACAAGGTAGCGACTGCACAGGGTTATACGATTATATTTATATATTTTTTTTGCAGGTTCCCCTTACCTTTCCCCATCCATTTGAAAAACCCTAACCCCCTCATCCCTTACCCTTTCCTCCTGGTGCTGCACCCCCTGCCACACACCTTTTTGGTGGCTTGCAGGGTATTGCTGTAGATGTAGATGTAAATCTAAACCTAGCCTTTCAGTCAGTGTCCAAACGCTCTAGCCACCAGGATACCTACAGCCTCCAAACGTCCTGCACCAAACTATTCCCAAAACACTCGTTCTTCTCATGGCGTTACCACCGTAAGCTGTCTTGAGCATGTCATGAGTCTCTTTCCCGGTTTCGCTCAATCTTTGGCGGCGTAGCGCTGTTCCGATAAGCGATTCATGACGGAGCGTAATGAAGTGACATTATAGAGGTTTCGGAAACGAACGATCCGCACTCCCCAACGGCTGGGAGTTAACTGCAACCGACCTCCAACCTTCCCTGAGACTCCCCTCCCTCGAACACAGCCAGAGAAACCGCCGCCCGTCCGTCCGTCCATCAGGGAAAAAATAAGTCATACTACGTTTGGGACAGACCTTCTGCGTAATCTGTTCCGTCTGCTCTCTTTTATGTACTAATATTTCAATAATTAGCTTTCTTCTATCTAGAAAACCACACTAACTTTGTTTTGTTTATATTTATGCGCATCCCAAACCGGCCGCACTGACTTTACAATACGCTCAGCAATACTTGCAACTCTTTGGATGACTGGCAAACTAGGGTTTGATCCTCCGCAAATCTACCCGGTTTTATGAATTGACCATCGACTTTCATTACTATCTCCAGCTCTTCCCATTTCTCTTCGGCCATTCCCACCACGCATAAGTTGAAAAGCACATGTGATAATGGACGCCCTTGTCTTCCGTACAAACACTGCCTACACTGAGTCTCCATCCGCCACTCGCACCTGAGCAGTCTGGGACATGTACTGGTAGTGGCTAAGTCTCCCATCCCTCCAATCTACTCCTACTTTCTGCAATACATTCATTTATTCTACCATAGTCACTCTACCGAACGTTTTCACGAAATCTACGAAACAAATAAATACAACCTGATTGTATTCTATGCTTCTCTCCATTAGTGACTCGTTACAGCTATGGCATCACGCGGGCCTCTTCCCTTCCTCACCCCAAACTGATCATCTCCAAAGTAATCATTAGACCTGCTCTCCATCCTCTCATTGATTATACTGAGAACCAATTTAGCTTTATGAAAAATTGAATTTTTGTTCTCTTGTGATCACAGCCTTTTCCTTTTATGGAATAGTAACTAACACTGATCTGACAAAATATTCCGACCCAAGTGTTCCAACATAAATATTACGAATCAGTCCATAGAAACTCTTCCTTCCAGATTTTTCTGAACCTTTAAATAGTTTCACTGGGATACTGCCTTTTCTCATGGCCTTATTTTAATTCAATTACCTTAATGTTCTTTCTATCTCGCCATCAAGTATGCCTTGATTTAAGGGTGTATAGGTGCCCTTATCACAAACAATCGTCATTACTCCCACCAACAGACCTGTAGGGGGTCATCCATGCACACAATCTCTTCGACCACAGTAAAGATGTACTTGTATTGCGCATGAAGAGCCTAATATTATATGATAAAATTAAGTTTTTTTACATTCACGATCACTTTTTGTTTAATAGACCTCGTTAAATTGGTCATACGCAGTTACATTACGTCACCATTTTTCGGGTGAAACCCAGAGATAATGCTTGATTAGTTTAACATTAAACTACAGGCAATGTGGGTATTTACACTAGAAGGGGTAATGAAAGGTCAAATTTGTCTAGCATATGGTCAATGGAAGCGTGCTCGGAAGTATATCTGGCCATACCACACAGAGAAAATATTAAATAGGTCAGGTTCAGAAGAAAAAACCAAAAAAATCTGCGTTGTTTCATTATGTACGAGTTTTTATCCAACTGAGCATAGGCGGAAGAGAAGAAATAGCAATATTCTTAGCTTCCTATTCAATAAAATTATAATATGACAACAAAATCAAACAGGATTTTTGCATTTTAATCGCTTGTGTGACTTAAGAACAATGTCTCAAAGTGGATCAAAACATGGAAAGCACACTATGCATGAATATATCGCAAGGTTTTCAGTTCATGCTATCATATCGTTATAAACTCGATTTAGCGCACTTTCAACAGGGCAACTAGGACAGGTAATAAACCACGGAGAGAAAATATTATTTGGATTTTCTAACCAAGCCACACCACATTCTTCATTCAGACGACAGGTATTATAGGTGAGAGCCAACCTCACTTGGCACTAATTTGAAATCCTAACTCGTTTTAGATAAGCACACTATCAGGTTCACGCGGTGTTACCCACTATGTTTTTCCCGTTCCAATGCTATCCGGAAAACTATATTGCTTGGTTATTCCTAAGGAATTCTGGAGACATGACAAAGATTTGAGTTCGGAACCTTCCGAAATATAGCTAAATATTCTATCCACTAGGGTGCTACACCGAGGAAAGCCTCTTGTTTCATCTAAAAAACGTATATTTTAAAAAACGTACGTCATATTTAAAAAAAAACGGAATAACGAGCGATGTAATAAAAATAACAAATGAGAAAAAAACCATTCTCGTAATATCTAAAAATATTTTTTATTCGCAAGTTTTTCTGACAGATAAAGATTGGGTTATTTTGAAAAATTTGCAAAAAATATTATACTCTATATCCAGTGGTAAACGTGATAATTTATTTACCAGTTTCAGCGTTTTCATATTGACAGGCAAGAATGAAAAGATTCGTCGGTACTTGGATAGCGATGACTATAGGAAAAGGAAGCAAGACTGGGATTATATCATGGAAAAGAGGGAAAATTGGGGATTATGTGCGTTTCTTCATAACTGTCTCTCATTCCAGGAAATATTGTTATTTACACATTTTTCTGACCTCGCCTCCGACTTATAAAACTTCCAACCACTCCGCTAAAAAGGTTAACATTCGTCATTTCCCTTTCTCCTATTTTTCATTTGTGATCAGATGACAACTAAAGCTACTAAAGGACCCTTATCCACCCTGACCCTGATTCTCACCCCTAATCACTTAAAGGACTCTACTCCGCATTTATAAATATGTTAATGAGTATTTTTTAAAGAAGTTTCTTCGAAGAAGAAGTTTTCATATTTATGCTGATAAAAAATGTAAATTGTACACAGTGAGAGTTTTTTCGATGGTTTTGGAAAGATTTCTCACGAAATAAAATAAGTATCAATAAATACAGCAAATAAATTTTAACTCACAATTTTTACGAAACTGACATCCACCTTTAGTAAAAATAAGCGAGTGCTATCCTTTAAAACTTAGGGAAAGGCTATGAAGTCGGAGTAGTTTACTGAGTTGATATCACACACTGATTCCACGCAAAAGAATTCTTCAAATGCATGAGTTCTGGCATCATTCTTTCTTTTAACTTTATGTTCGTTGTGAAAACGGAATACATAAAGCCTGGATGCAAATAATGCATTTTATATTATATGTAAACCTACCCGTTCTTAGTATCTTTTAAAATAATTTCCACATTGGAAAAATATTAAGGAAGACAAGCTATCAGGGCTGAGGGAATCAAACCTGAATAGAAAGGAATGGAGGGATGCTGCGAACCAGTGTCAGGATTGAAATACTGATAATGATGAGGATAAATATTTCGCTTCCTTCTTAAACTCAGGTTTAAAAGAATTATATCGGCAGTTTCCTATTCGTCTTAACTTCATTTCGAATCGGGATTCTCCACAGTAAAACTACAAAACCCCTCTCGGTCGGACTGCATTAACTATGAGCGAGTAATCTAAATGAATACCTCCAAGAGTCAGATAGAAAATGACCTCAACCTTTGAGCGGCTTTAATCAAAAGCACGCTCAGCAAAACCCACTTTTAGTCTGCTTTACCGACGATTTCTCGATTACTTGGACCCCAAAAATGTCTGGAGACGCGTCGCATTAGTTATTATTCGTCGAATCCGGAGCTTTGATTGTGCTACCAGACCATCCTCAAGTCGCGATGTCCCATAGTAACACGATAAACACCCCTCTCCCTTCCGCGACTCGTCGTCTGGGGTGTGGGGAAATTGCAACTCTTCTGCCCGCCTGATAAAAATTCATTGGGTAATGACTGAAATGATTCATCGAGGAAAAAAAATCGTGATATTTTGGTATCGCTCCGGGGCAATATGATCGATAGCTTAAAATTTGATGCATCATTGAAATTTTACGATGAAAGATATGAAAATCACATATGGTCAGTAATTTTCCTCTCCTTGACTACAGAATCTTCATATCGAACCTTCCTCGTTGCACCATTGCATTCGCCGAGGCGGCCATTACGTCATCAAGGCAAGACCCCGTTACAACTCGGGAAATTATCTCTTTGGTGTCGGAAGAGACGGCAGACAGCTGATAGAAACTGCGGTGAGCACGCCGCACTCAATTGTCTCTGGATTTTGATTCACCAGACTTGAGTCTGAGGAGCCAGATTCAAACAACGTATCCTGATGCGAAAAATCATCCAAAATTAGGTGGAAATAGTAATCGGCACTCTGCGAATCACCGTTTCGACCACACCCTAAACAGTACGACATCCAACCCGACCGGGATTCGAATCCGTGCCATCTACCCAACAGTTAATGTCACAAGGCATCGAGGGTTTGATGGCTTGTGCTAATAATACAAATTAACATTTAAGGAGTTAGAACAAAATATTCTTTTCGAGAATAAATTAGATAAAACTGGAGGTACATTCTATTTAAAGGTATCGTTGGTGGTTTTAATCCACAAATAGAGCGGTATATTTCCGTTTTGAGTTAAATTTTCGACAGGGTCTAATATCCTTTTTGAATTATTCGTGTAAATCAAAGTTACATTCGATAATTAGATCTTCTAGTTTTTCCGTCAATCATCAGCCAGTAAATTACTCGCAGGGTCAAGCAAGAGTTCCATGCTTGTGATCTGAACACTGTGCAAGCGGGAAGTAATAGGAATGTTACTGTCCTCGGTGTGCCAATAATCTCTACAAGAAAAGCATCACGTACGCCATTTCGCTTTCATTTAATCAATAAAAGAACGTGGTAGTCTTCCATATTCACATTTATGAAGGTGATTTCCGGCTATGGTTTGATCTTAAACTCGTTGTGATTAAAGAACAATGGTTACGTGAGTGCTAGAATGAGTTCAATGATTTTATGTAAGCAATACGCTGGTTTAACGACGCTCCGATGAATATATGCTCTCCGCGGATACACTGACGTGGACATTGAATAATACTGAGTTTCCTTCTCTAGTAATATGAGAAAACATTAGTCATACACCTCCTATGGAAGTTTTAAATTCTTCCAATGCCTAGAGTTAGTTTATTTCCTAAGACTCTAAGTTGAATACTTTCCCAGATTAATTTTATCGCGTCAACTTCACGTATTTGGTTCGAGTTCAGCGGAGGGGGGCTTGATTTGTCAAAAATTGTTATGACCAACGCAGTAGCGTAACTTCTTTGCTAGAAAATTTTGGCTGGGATTCCCTTAAACAGCGGCATTTACAATATAGATTAAACTTATTAAAAACATTTAAAGATGGGTCCTTTTCCGATGACATCAAGAACATAATACGAACCCTAACGTATTACGGGCGGAGGGATCACGAATATAAGATTAGAGAGATTGACTGCGGGACAGACAGATTTAAATGGTCATTTTTTCCAAGAAGAATAAGAGACCAGAATGCTTGTAATCGAAATCCCCCACTAGTTGGCTTGACATAATAAGTATTAATCTACAAGGTAGCGACTGCGAATGGTTATACAATTATATTTATATATTTTTTTGCAGGTTCCCCTCACCTTTCCCCATCCATTTGAAAAACCCTAGCCCCCTCATCCCTTACCCTTTCCTCCTGGTGCTGCACCCCCAGCCGCACACCTTTTTGGTGGCTTGCAGGGTATTGATGTAGATGTAGATGTATTTAAGCTCAATGAGTCGATAATATTGCCTTTCCCCCTTTTCGTTGCGGTGATCATTTATTTTTTTTATTCCTACGCCAAATAACGCACCTTAAACTCTGTACAGATTCTGCAGATGACAAAAAACGGCAAGCCCACCATAGGGATACGAATGCGCGACGCTTGGGTATCTGGTGAGAGGGTTACCCACTGGGCTAAATGAGCTTTCGTACATACTCAATCTTTTCCATTGTAGTCTGATGGCACTACTATATATGGTCGCGGGTCGGAATAACATGGGAGGACAGATGAATGGCATATTGGTGTCAAATCCGCTTTGGTTCAACGAAGAAACAAAGCCAGTGCAGCAATGAGAAATCTAATGACATCCTCTTTCTACCAAATAAGACCAGCATTTGTTTGAGAGAAAACTCGGGTCTAAGAATTTCGAAATTCCTTCAAAAATGTTTTGAGACCTCCTCCGGAGGGAAATTCTCTAGAAGACGCCCTGGAACTTTTTTATGTATGAGGTCATTGCCTAAATCGTCTCCACAAGAAGATTTAAAAAAAATGTATTGCTCTGTTCGGAAACTTCCATTGCTCTCCGCAACAAAAGGGCTGCCTGGATACTATGGAAATCCTTTCTGGACCCCCACAATAAGCCCGCCACCTTTTTTGATTATTGCCGGTCAGACCGCAATTTCTCTCCACGCGACTACAGCAACCATGGTAAAGCCATAAACGAAGATATGCGAATCAACCCCATGAGATTTTGGTAACTTTTCAACTCCAAGCGGAAATCACCACGTGTAGCTACCGCCAAAGCCGGTCTTACTAGTCCGGTGAGACAAGGCCTCAACGAATACTTCTCCAATTTTGTTATTCTCAACTCGCAGCCCTAACAGCCACCCCTTCTACCTATTTGCCCTCACTATCCTTCAACTGTCTCCGTTTCGCCCAAACAAATATCTTTCCTTATCCTCAAATCATTGCCTCTAAACAAAGTCACCGGAACAGACGGCATTGGCCTACTTCTTTTTAGCCGCACAGCAAAGTATCTCCATAGCCCAATTGGAATTTATTCAGCCGGTTATTTGCCGCTGTTACCTTCACAGCCTCTTAGATAACAGATAACTTGACTCTTTGTTTAAGTTCGGATTCAAAGAAAGTATTAGCAGCACCCTTCTTATCTCTATTCGTTCCCCACTTTTGATCCTTCTTGAGCGTATCCTTCATAATTCTCCGCATCTTCACAGGCCTGTTCATCAAACATCTCTGTCTCAGATCACCCTGCCTCTAAGCCTCTTCCCAACTCGACATGTCTGTTGCATTGATTTTTCTAAGAATTTAGACATTCAATCATACTCTTTTATTAGATAACATATAAATTTATTCATTATCCATGGTCCTCCCTGAGCCATCCAATCTTCCTGACTTCTTTCGCAACACTCAGAGAGAGTGGTGATCCATGGTGTCTCCTATCAATGTCTTCCCGTCCCCTCTGGCGTCCCAAAAAGTAGCGACTTCGGGCCCCTTCTCTGTTCCATGTACATCGGTGATGTCATTACCATCGCCCTCCCGTACTCTTATGACATACTTCTCTCTGCAGACGACTACAAACTATATAAAATAATTGCCAAATCAGCCGAAACGCAATCTTTCCAATCGGCCCCCAGCTAACTTCATGACTTGTTGCTCCCAGGGTGGCAGTTTAGGTCCAATTCATTGATTTCAACCTCCATTTCTATAGTGATAGGTGATGGTAGAGTTCACCCAATACTAAGCCCTACGGCATGCGAAATACACACATCAGCCGGCAGCAGGCAGGCAGTTCCTTTTCCTGTCCCAATAAAATCTGGTACCACAAAAACCACACAGCTTGAGTCAATTATTGAAAATGAGTGTCCAGAGGCGTGACCAGTAATCAAACTTGAGCCCTCCGGTCAGTAATCCAGTGCCCTAACCACTAGACACGTTCAAAGTCTCCATACAATTTTCTTGAAAATTGAACCAGGCTGGAATCAATACCTTTCAGGTAAAATGATCTCACTCACCACATCTTTCAAGTACCTCGGCCTTACGTTTGACAAAAAGTTTAAATTTGTCCCTCATCCTTGGGAAATAAAATTTACAGCCATGTCTATTTTTGGAATCGCATTCAAATATACTGAGATAGCACACCCAGTGGCTCTAACATCTGTCTTCGCAAAGTGGCAAGCTTCCCAAACTTTACTACTGTTCTATGATTTGGTCAACTTCTAATTCGTTTTATTAAAAACTCCTTGAGCCCCCTCTTAATTTTTCATCTCCATCATCCGCTACCGAGCTTCTCATCTGCGTTACTCCCCCTTAGCGCAATTATATCCACAGCACAACCAGCAAACTTATTCAATGCCTAGAATTCCTTCATTCTTCCATCAATGGGAACTTCCGATCCAAATGATACCCTTACCTACTTCTACCTCCATGCCCCTTACCCAAACTATCCGCCTTAGGAATCTTCCGCACCTGCCTAAATCCCGACTTTCTCTCTCCCAGTGATCCTTGTCCTACCGACCCCCTAAATTATTCAACTCATTCTCCGTCACCCATCCCTCTATTGATCCCTTCATCTCCTACCATACTTTCACGAGTCATTTAAGTAAAACCGTAGCCTCCCATTGTTGTGTATGTCCATCTCAGTGATTAATTTTTTTGTTGTCAAAGTTTCGTGAGTTATTAATTTACGTCGCAGTTCTGTGGTAATATTTGTGTGTTTCATCGTTCTGTTATTTCTAATCATCTGTCATCTTTGGTAAAATATTTATACTGCAAGAAGCCATAATTGGCTGCTTTTTTTTTAATATTTGAGGAATAAATAAATAAGAAAAAGATGATAGTGTTATGTTAATGATACCGAGAATTAATGCAAATTTTACTTGGTATTGCACAAAAACGTTATGAAATTTAATGGCTGAGTACGTGACACAACCCAGTCTCCAAGACTGCATTGGCAACAGACTCGCATACCTTTTGCGGAGGGAGCAATGATAGGAGTTTCTCGATCGTGGAGTAACTGACGACCTTCACGTCAGCACCAGTGACTGCGAGACTGTATGTCACGTACGCTTGGGAGCGAAGAATGATACTGGATATCTGGACATCTGTGATTATAAATCTATGCAAATTCAGAAGTTGCTGGAAATAAATCCTTAATCTTACTGGTAAGGTGCTCTGATCATGACACATTAAGAGTTTTACTTCTGTTCTTGATGGCGGTAGGTAACACTTAAAAGTCGAAAAAAGGGAATCGCGAATAGCGCATTTATCAAAAAAGGACGATGCACCATATTTTTCTCTCGGACTCATTTAATGAGTCTCCGATTGCATCACAATTGTTAAAAAGTGTATTTTGCAAAAATACGCAAAGATAAAAGCGTATTTATTGAAGAAATGGATCGTGAATTCTGCCCAATGGGATAAAAAAAGGCCTTCCATTGATATGAATAGGCCTCTAGTTAACTATATTCAATATGATTATAAAATGTATGAGTAATCAACATGTCCTTGTGGAAAAATGACTTGTCATTATTTTATAATGTCTTGTGAAACATTACGTATATCAATTTTTGCACGAGCTATTCCTTATGTCTAAGCATGTAGATGTTACGTATCACGTAGGCTCATATAATTCATTAAATCACAAACCTGAAAACATCACAATAAACTCACAATTCAGTGATCCAGTCACAATTTTTAGCTACTGCAGACAGAATCTTTCATATGCCACACCCTCAGGGGAAACAATTCAATAGTTCACCCATCCCCTTTTTCCTCCACTTCTTTGCAATACCTACCATACATTCCCAACTGCATATTTGTCTGCTCGTCCCCATCAATATATATTACTCCATTTAGCCAGCCGATGTTATATTTGCTAATATTCTGTGAGCCATTTTACAGACATGACGATCATAAATGGAAACATAAGTATCTCCAACAGGAGGTGTCCACAACATTTCACGAACTAATAAAGTAAAAAAATAATATCGACATTTCTGCATGCCAACAGGAGGCGTTGCAGTCCAGTTGGTAGGACGATCGGGTACCGACCGGGTGGCAGCTTTGGACACAACTTTACCGAAGCTGTACAACCTTTCAGCTAGCAGGTCTCTCTCATGGAGAGGAACTGTCCGCCGCTACCTTGATGTGTGATCTGTCATGTAGATTTGACCTGCGAGCCAGCCGTACCCTATCAAATCAACCTTCGGGTTTACATCGCTATGTTAGTAGTAAAATTGATATGGAGTACGGCACATCATGTGGTCCGACCACGTTCGAATTGAAAGCAATCGTCTTTCGTGAAACGCGGTTGAAGGAGATGAGGAGAAGTATGGAAAAGCGGTAAATGCATAAATTGACTGGATTTTTATTAGAGCCTTGCCTGGTATCACCAGTCCCCTTCAACTTCCAGTAATCCTGCCTAAACCTTTTCCTGCCGAACCCTTTGGATCTGCGGCCACTGTATGCGGCACAGTGGAGCAAAGCATTAATTTTTTCCTTTTGATTTATTTTATCCTTCCATTCATCACTCTACTGACAATGATTCACAAGGAATACCTCGAGCATGTTCGACTAGTACCATTCAAATACACTTTTTCAATTAGGGTTATATTTAATCGGAAATGGTCTTACCGCAAGCGGTCATTACCGCATAGCGCCAAATTATAGAAATTTCACAAGGTGATGATGAGAAGGGATGGCCATGACACGTACTCCCATGCAAAGAATAAATCATGCTAAGTGAGTTCCACTACCGATCTACATCCTTGATCAACACTGCACTTTGATGAGGAAACTGTGAACTCTCACAGTAATCTCGGGCTCATGAGTGAAATATTTAATCCTTTCTTATCAATAACTCCGAAAACGCAAAACGCGTGGAACTAAAGTTATTACTTCAGCGGATTAGTGCATTTTCCCGAGGCATGAGAATTTGGATGATCAAAGCAGGAAACGTTGACTGAGAATATACTCATAGCAAATATTAGAATTATCAATTGTCTCTGATTCATTTTAACTGCGTCAAATACTTCTTCATCATAAATAATCAATTAAATTATTCTCACACATCTTAATATTTTTCATTCCCTTCTACTAAGGGTAGCACGCCCGACATGTGTCTACTATTACTGATTCTACTCTATCTAACACTTTATGTACAAAACAATTGTTGGACATTTTGTCAAAGACACTGACTACAAAAAAATATGTTGAGAGATAATCCATATGAAAGGTATTTCATAACTATAACATTTCGAAGCTTTTGGCTTAAGAATAACGAAGGTGGAATAAAATAATTCTCTTGAAAAGAAGGCAGATGGAAAAAATATTTTTAAACACGATATGGGGGGAAACTTTATTGAAAAAAAAATGGTATCTCCAAATTTATACATTTAGACTAGCAGTTTGATACCTGCTTTCCTATTTATACGATTCCAGGAGCTTCCTACATGGGATTCGTTCAGTTAGTATACTTTCGTGAGAGCAGAGAGTATTAGCCTATGCTAAAATCGCCGAAATGGCACAAATTTAATTCCAAAATGCACTGCTCATTCAACAGCAGTAAACAGCTGAAAAAACTGTAATACATAGCAGCACTGCCTTAAAATTTCAAGAAAACCTACGGAGAATACCTTATTTTATTGCAGATTACTATGCCGCAATTATTATTAATGCCACGTTATTGACAGATAATAAGGGAAAATGGGAATTTTTCTGACCCAAATCCTCAAATCTACGATAATCACTCATCATTTTGGCATTACAATCGTAAGTGAAGCTGAAAAAAAACATGAACGATTTCGTGTGCTTTAAGTTTGACAATGAAGGAGTGGCAAACCTGTTTATTTCAACGAAAAATGTGTCGTAAAATTATAGCATGAGTTTATACAATAGAATTTCAAAACAGAAGCTCCCAATGTTAAGCCATCAAGGCTTGAAAGCAATAAAATATCGGATAAAATGCATTATTCTGATAATGTGGTGTCTGGAGATTATCCCTCACTTGCATTATTATCGATAATTGACGGATCGAGGACCATGTTATGGTAACCGTCCTCAATCTCCAAGCGCGATTCTTACCCCAGAGGTTATCTTAAGGTCTTCGTCGAGAAAAAATAAGTGCCTATCTCAAAAAAAAGATTATATGAAGGCAAAGTTAAACAAAAAGAAGGGGGATATGTAACTGATGACCACTATTGTATCATTTAAAGGTATATTGCTTTGTGGTACCTCACAATTCACATTTTCAATCAAAATATGATCCTCGAGTAAAAGTTTAGTTTGTCTCCAAATATCTTTACTAATACATGAATATAAGATAAGGATGCAGCTGATGTCTCCTTTTCATGGTGATAATTAGGAGTAGTAGTAGTAGTTATTAGGGGAGGCCAGCTGAGGTCGTTTGCGCTATTAGGGATATAGTATATAATTTGGTAGAGGCAGGATTTTTTGGGAACGCGAGGGAAGGGTGGAGAGATACCCAGCGGGTAGGAGGGGGATACCAGGGCACAAACCAATCCATCGTCTCTTCTTGTCAATTAGAACACCCAGAATCATAATTAGAACGTAAATCCACAGGATTTTAATAGAGACTGTTTGTAAACTCACGCCGAAGCAAGGTCTGAGGTCTCATAGAATCGTTCGCTTCAAAGAGCTCGAAAATATGTTTTTCAACTATGTCCAGCGGAAAGGCTACAAAATACTCTCCGTAAACACACAAAACTCAACGGTACAGTCCGAAGTGAAGAAAGCTGATGCATATGCAAGGCATATTTTGAACACCGACATGCCGAATCACAATATTGTAATGGTACAGTAAGTGGAGGAAACTTTGAAGAGGAAGAGGAAACGTTACTCGTAAAAATGCGGAAGTTTCTCAGGGTGGTACTGGAATTACGAGCTTTCGTGCACCAGTCATGTCTATATGTCAAATTAGTCGCGTGTGTATTAATAAAAATTGATTATTAACCTCTTTGCGTTGCACGCAAGACTCTTTACGATGCGCAAGGTTTTTACTCTCGAATTACAGCATTATCTGCAGAGGCCATTTAAGAATGTCCCGACGAAAACTGGTTTATCGACATAAATGAGCAAAATTACCAATTCACGCTTGTCACGTAACGACAGCAAACCGCTCACTCGTCCCCATCAGTACAAAGACACGTTTCACAGCTTCCTACTCCGGCTTAGATTTTCGAAAAAAAAAACTTGGCAGTCGAAGAAACGAGCTCGGGTACCGGGAATGTCGATGTGGCAACCACCCCCCTACCCCACCCCCCCCGTACACGACGTGCCATACGGCTGCTGCAGTTGTCGTTGCGAAAATCCTGGGAGGTCGAGAGAATAAGTGGTTAAATCGGTAGAATGCGCGAGTTAAACTGATTGCGAGGACCTCACAGGGGAGGGCAGCCGGTGAGGTCCCGGACCTAGGCGTGGACGCTGTCACCAAGGCGGATAGCCGGTGATACGAAAACCTCTTAATTACAGGCACGTTTCAGACAAGTATCAAAAAACGATTCTGGAAAATTTATTCAATTATGGAAATCAGAAAATTTTCAGAAAACATCCGAATAGGAACATTGGAAAAAAATTACGAAAATAGAGCTATAATTGGGAAAAACAATCCTTATCGGAGAGCATGCCATCGCAGAAGTCAGAATAATTAGAAAACTTTCAACAGCCAAAATGAGGAAATTATCACGAAGTACAGGAATAGCACCAAATTAATTATTTTTCACATATTATCCGACCCAACTATGAAAAATCAGGGATAAATTCAGCCAAACCAACAGAAAAAGGGTATATTTTCAGCCCATAAATGATCCGATATCGGAAAACATTAAGGAAGAGTAATCTGGAAAATGCCAGGAAACCTCCAATTTCTGAACTCTAGTCAAACAAAGAAGTTATTTATTGAAATTATTTTCTCAAGTATGGAAATCTCAGATTCTTCTTGGATGAATCTCAGAAAGTGTTATCTTCCGTTATGGTGATAAGAGTAGGAGAATAAAATGAACGATCACACATGAAAATTCAACATGCCGGTGGAAAATTGCTATTTATGAGCACAAGTTATCATACAAATTACGTACTGAAATATGAGGGTAGAGAATCCATATACACAAAGGTTAAATTTCAAATTCAATTTATTGGACAAACGTAGCATCACTTGATTTGCGACTCTTGAGGAAATGGTCTAAACCGTGTTTGAATCGGAAGTAGGGCAAATGGCAAATTTAAATGGAAAATCTGTGAAAGAGAAATTTTAGGAATTTCTTTAAATATCGTAAAGCTAATAACCATACAAAATTCAAATTCTAGAAAGTAAATATATTTCCCTTGGTATACATCTGTCCGCTTCCTTTTCTATGGATCAACAAAACCTAGCAACAGCATTAGGGGTGTGGCGTTTATATCTAAACAAGAGAGATGCTAAATGTTTTAGAAAAGTAATACTTTGAAGTGGAATAGATTTTTGACCACCAATGTTCCACTTGTTGATAGCACATTTCCTCACAATAAAATAAAATTTTAGCAGATATTGCTGACTCTTGGATTAATGGACAATTTTTAGACCATCGAATGATAACATGGCCTCAATGTAATCACAAATTAATTTGATTTGCCTTGGCAAAGTGAAAAACTGGTTATATAAGGAAACAATGAGCGAAAATTTATCGTTTTTTTAAGTAGTCGTTTGCCAGTCCGTGAGTGCGGAAATTGTTGCTTCGTACCCAAAAATCGTTGCTCCCGCCAGTTCCGAAGTACGTTCTGTCATTCGATTATTGCGTGCAAGAGGGTCATCATCAGCTGCTCTAACCATCGGGAGTTGTGCCTCGTTCATGGGCCTATAGTAATTAATGAAGGAAAGGTCAGAAAATGGTGCCGAGACTTCAAAATTGACCGCACAAATGTGCATGATGGAAGAGCGGAGTGGCATGCCCAGTATCCAAACCGATGAAATCTTCCAACACGTGGACCAAGAACTGCGATCGGATCCACGATTTACAGGCCCAATTAGTGCTCTGGCTAATAAATTTCTTCCTGTTGCACACACCACCATTTACACGATTGTCACAGAAAATCTCGGATGTCATAAATTGTGTGAAAGGTGGTTACCGAAAACACTCACCGACCGACACAAAGAGCAAAAAAGTTCGAGTGGATGAGCGTTTTCGGAATTTTTTGACCTACAGTCCCGACCTTGCACCTAGCAACTATTGCCTCTTCTTGCACTTAAAACAGTGGATTAGTGGATAGATAAGACTCAAGGAACTGAAGACCACCGTCGTCAACTGGTACTATTCCCAGGCAGCGAACCTTATGCCGAGGGATTAAGGAAGCTGGTGCAGAGTTACGAAATATGGTTCGGCTAATATGCAGAAAATTAAAGTAGGTTTGTAGAAAACTATAGCGGCGAAGAAAAACTTTTTGTAACGAATATTTTATCAATGTCCACACGGTCCTTACTTTTAGAATGCATACACCTTGTAAAATAGATGGATGAAACCCCGCTCACACGTCGAATGCAATCAGTAGTACCTACTCGCGCATGTCAAACTTAATGCGCATATATGGAGAGAATAATTAAAGATTTTTTTAAATAAGAGAGGAAACGAATGTCCCAGGACTTGCCCAGGCCACCGAGAAGTGAGTGCGAGGAACGATGATCAAAATTTAAAGTCCTGGGGCATCCGTTTCCTCTCTTATTTAAAAAAAATCTTTAATCATTCTCTCCAGATATGTATCCCACGATGTAGAAATTATCATCTGGTAGACATTTGCCATCTGGTAAATACGAGGGTCATCCGGAAAGTAGTACCCGTTCGTGAAATAAAAAGACAAAAGTAAATATTAACAAACATAAAAAATTTTATTTGAAAGAGGATACTTTAAACTACTTCTCAACATAATCTCCAAGCAAATTAAGGCATTTGTCATAACGTGTGACAAGTTTCTGTATTCCTGCTGCATAGTCCTTCGCCGCCAGCTCATTGAGATACGCGAGGGACCCATCTTGCACAAATTTTTGCATAATGCAGATGGTGTTTAACAATTTCATGAACAATTGTTCGAGAAACATTGGGAAAATGCTCACAGATGTCATCAATTGTGACGCGCCGATCGTTCCTCACGAATTCGTCAACTGAGCTCACCAGTTGGTCTGTAATGACAGACGGTCTCTCCGAACGCTCATCGTCGTGTGTGTTCCCCCACCCCATGTTGAAGTTGCGACACCACCGCCGAACAGACGACTCGTCCATTACATTGTCTCCATACACCTCCTTTAATTGGCGATGAATATCACATGGGCGAACGTTTCTTGCATTGAGGAATTTAATCACTGCCCTCACTTCACAACTGGCGGCGTTCTCAATTTTTTTAAACATTGTAAACAATCACAGAAACAACACAGGCAATGCTAGCGTCACGCAACTTGGCTCAGAGAAGGCAGACAAGCCACTGAAGCTATCTGACCTCGTCCAGCGGCTACTCGCGTCGTCAGCACTTCATGCGGCACGAACGGGTACTACTTTCCGGATGACCCTCGTATTATTTGGTAGGTATCACCAACTGGTAGGTATTATTAAGGGGAAAAGTCCACTGATATCTCAAATTATAGCCTCTTTCCGTTCTATGTACCATATTTAAATGTCCCAAGTATGTCGTTTAAAATCAAATTTATTTTATCCGGTGAATCGCTGATTCCATATCAATCTGGCAGCTGTCGAGGCATTACCACAAAAAGCATCATGATTTATTTAACTGACCATATTCATCATGGTATAGATAATAAAACGTTAACTATTCGTATCGGAAAAGAAAATACTTTGTTCTTCCACATATCTTTCATTATTCACAACCAAGGTTTCGGCTTACAAAGTCATCATCAGGTGAAGTACAGAGGACACAGCCTTATATAGCAGACAGAGAAGAAGGGAAAGAGGTGCTGGTGAAGTGGGAGGAGGGGGAAGAGAAGGGAAACTGGTGTTTGCATGGGGGAGGGGGAGAGGGCGGTTGGGTAAGGCGTCAGGGGGGGAGAGGGGCTGTGGAACGGAGGGAGGTCCAGGAGGGGGGGCCTGGAGGAATGCATCAGGCCATTAACCAATGTACCCTTATAATGAGTCATATAATCTTAAACCTTTCTTCTCCAAACGTAAAATCTCAGGAACAAAGTCACTTGTGTGGTTATTGCCCAGTAGGTGCTTGACAAAATGGGAAGGATTTCTGTTTTTGAAACAGGTAACAGGTCGTAAGGCGTAAATGTAACAGGTCGTAGACGGGCTGTGGAGAACTTGTTAGGGAATATTTCCACCTGGCAATGTAACGAGTGAGGTTCCGCAAGGATCCGTCCTTAGCCCGTTGCTAGTTTTCGGTCTCCCTGAGAACGCAAAAGTTCTGTAAGTATATATTCAAAGCGATTGGTTCCCAAATTTATTTGCATTGTGCACTCAGTAAATTTAATAATTATATAGCAAAATATTAAAAATGACCTTGAAATGATCTCCGACTGGACAATATGATTACTTTATTTAAAAATACTAGTGAGACCAAATTAATGATCTTTGGTAGTTGCCTCCTCATAAATAAATTGATTTCATCATCTTTCCCCAAGTCATTGTTGCATCCATCCCTTTCAAGTGGTCCATACTGATCATTATGACAATGGAAATAACTAATTATTGCGTGTGTTCGTCCCATTTGTGTAGTAGTTCAAAAACAATTCTTACTATTTTGAACGTTTGCTGTTTATAAGTAGTAGCATTTTTTTCCTATCAGTGGCAGATTTTGGAGTTTGCGGACGTTTAAGCAAATATTCTAAGTAGATCTAAATAAATGTTTAAAGCAAATCTAAGGACTGATTTAAGTAAAAAAAACGTTTTCAATAAATCAAGGAATCTGTTTTGCCCTACATCTACATCAATACCCTGCGAGCCACCAAAAAGGTGTGTGGCAGGGAGTGCAGCACCAGGAGGAAAGGGTTAAGGGAAGAGAGGGTTAGGTTTTCCAAATGGATGGGGATGGTGGGGGGAACCTGCAAAAAAAATATTTACATGTACATATATATACACAACTTGTAAACTTGTAAACCCTAACTCGTAGGTTAATACTTATTGTGTCGAACTTACTCCTGGGGGATTTCGATTGCAAGCATTATGGTCTCTTATGGTTCTCGGAAAAAATGACCATTTAAACCTGTCTGTCTTGCAATCTCCCTAATCTTATATTCGTGATCCCTCCGCCCGTAATACGTTGGGGTTTTATTATGTTCTTGATGCCATCGGAAAAGGACCCATCTTTAAATGTTTTTAATAAGTTTAACCTATATTGTAAACGCCGCTGTGTAAGGGAATCCCAGCCTAAATTTTCTAGCAAAGTAGTTACGCTACTGCGTTGGTCATAGCAATTTTTGACAAATCTAGCCCCCCTCCGCTGAACTCGTTCCAATTCCGAAATCAAATTTATCTCTTGAGGATCCCATAACAGGCAGCATACTCTAGGTGGGGCCTGACTAGGGCAAAAAAACATCGTTCCTTCACTTTTTCGTCTCATTGATCTAGTACTCTTTTAACAAATCCCAATTTTTTATTAGCACGACCGCATATTTCTCGTCTGTGCTTTCCCCAGGACAGATCGTGAGTAATTGTTACACCCAAGTATTTAAAGGAATCTACCCTCGCGATTTCTGTTTGTTTCACTTTGTAACTAAATGGGGGGGTGTTACTCTTTTCCCAAAAATGTATTACTACGAATTTTTTCAAATTTAATTCCAATTGCCATGTATCGCACCAAGTCTGGATTGCATTTAGGTCGTTAGCCAACGCGACTCTGTCTTCGCGACATCGAATGTCCCCATAAATCACCGCATTGTCGGAAAAAAAGACGGAGCCTGCTATTAACCGCGGTGTTGAGGTCATTTATGTAAATGAGGAACAAGAGGGGGCCTATGACACTTCTTTGTGGTACACCCGGCGTGACCTTGAAAGTATCGGATGATACACCGTCCAGAACGACTGTTTGAACACGATTTTTTAAGAATTGTCTAATCTAGCGTATAATACTCTCGTGTATCCCATTAGTTTCCTACTTCGCGAGTAACTTGAAATGAGGGACTTTATCGAAAGCTTTTTAAAAATCTAGGAATATCGCATCAACTGGAACATTACTTTCACCGGAATCCATATATCATGAACAAAGAGTGCGAGTTGAGTTTCGCATGATCTACCTTTCGAAATCCGTGTTGGTTATTAATCAATAAATCTTGGCTATCAAGATACCTCATTATGGAACTAAAAATGATGCGTTCAAGAACATTACAGGAGATGGAGGTGAGCGATATTGACCTAAAATTACTGGGGTCCTCCCGGTCTTCGTCTTTAAATATGGGCGTTACAGAAGCTATCTACCAGCCGCTTGGCACGCTTTCTTCTGCTAATGATTTCTTAAATATTATATCAAGATACGGGGAAATTTCAGACGAAAGTTCTTTATACACGCGAGCCGGTATCTCATCAGGTCCCGGAGATCTGTTGCGGTCGATGTTTTTAAGGAGTAACTCTATTCCGCGGGTGGAAAAGTCGATTGCTAGCATTGACTGCAGAAATGTTTTCGGAAGGTTCTCGGGTATATTCTGTGAGCAGATGTTGAAAACACTGGAAGAATGAGTTTAATATGTTGGCTTTATCTAAACTACTCGTTACTTTATCCCCCTTTTCGTTATTTAATGAGTTTACGGTGGACTTTTTTCCCGGCACCTCCCTGACGTAGGACCAAAACATCTTTGGGTTGTCGTTTAAATGTTCACCAAATTTTTTCCTTTTGAATTCCGCCAGCGCCTTCCGGAAGGTCTTCTTGGTAGTGGGCCTAGATGCTTTGTGATTCTGTATGGTTTCGTTTATTTTATCAGGGGAGGAATCTTTAACTGCGTATTTCATTCTGGCATGGCACACCCTTTACCGTCTTAGTGATTTCCGTACTTCAAAGTTGTACCAACGGGGTTCCTTATTCTATTTTACAGGTATATATTTACTTGGTATGAATCTCTGTATTGCTGAACGTGATATCGCAAGAAAATTATTCCAGGTATCCTCGACACACCTGGTTTTGCTTAATTCGTCAAATCTAAGAAAGGAACAGTTAAACTCAAATTTTTAACCATCATAGTCAGCTTTGTTGAATAAATAAACCTTTCTCTTGGGTTTGATAACTTTTTCTACGCTTAGGGAATTTTCTACGTTTAGCGTTTACACAGCACTGTAATCACCGATTCCATCAAGATTCTTGTAAAAAAAACCATTGCATATTTTCAATATTTCATCCTTAAATAATGATAACCTGCATTATGTTGTCAATTTGCTTCCTACCATGAGAAATTTCAATCTGATTTCATTGTCATCTTTAGTGATATTTCAAATTCACAGGTACCAGCTAATTTTTGCGAATGCATGCATTTTCTCTAAAAAGGGTTTCACTCATAAAAATCTTATTTCCTTAGACTTGTCTATAGATATTGTTAGGGTTTTTAAGGGCGATCAAGGTGCCAAAAGTAGGTTAGAGTGCCTTATTTATGCCTTTCACAAGCCCTTGTCTCGTTTTCGGCCATATTCTCCCATTGTAGGATCAATTTCTCCAGTGACTCCGTCACACTTACTTTCTCTTACCGATATTTCACAAATCGAACGGGACTACTTTGAGCGTTATGTAACTCCTTAATTAGCACTTCCTCCGAGGCTCCCTAAACACTTAACACATGTTCCATAATGTGGGGTATAAAGATGAGGAGCATATGTCTTTTACTTTTTCATCATATTAAAGAAGCACCGTTTAATACACCCAACTTTTTTGAGATCGCCCTGTATGTTCTATTAATGCATATTTCCTTTGTTATTTATGATAAATAAGCTCATTTGTTAATCATTTATACACATCGGTCACCGTGAGAAGCTTGAGTCGGATATCTTCCAAATACTGATATGATTGACGTGTCCCGGATATAAACCGAAAGCTTTAGAGTTCATAATGTATACATATATGCATATATATATACACACATATATATATATATATATATATATATATATATATATATATATATATATATATATATATATATATATATATATATATATATATATATATGTGTGTGTGTGTGTGTGTGTGTGTATGTATGTGTGTGTGTGTGTATATATATATATATATATATATATATATATACACACACACGTATATTAAATACATATACAAGTATGGTTTAATGTTACTTTAAAATTATCTTTCAGTTCTCACAAATATATGACATTCGGTTCAACCATTACCTCCATTTTTACCGCAGCAGGTTCTCTAGATTAGCTTCATAGATTGGTTTATAACAAGTCAGAAATCAATCCAATTCACAATGAATTCTCTACGCAACCTAGTTACGACATTTTTACATACATACGTACGCTCGATACATTAACGTGTGCCCTTCTTCGTAGCATATTTAAAAAAAATTAGAGCACGGCGTAACGACTCCTCACTGCATTCATCGAAAAGAGCGAAGATATGAATGCACCATCAGGTCGTTAAACCTTTCTATACTTCCTTGATAATGTGCATGCAAAAAAATCGAATCAGGAAGTTGATATGACCAAAACGAAGCAGTCAAATAGATTAAACAATTCAGAATGAATGAGTTTTGACGTGAAATATAAAAGCCAAAACCGTTTTATGCCAAATGAAAGAAGTAAATGCAAGCAATCGGATGATACGAAAACAACGTAATACTTGCGGTAACATGTTCACTCGAAAGGTACGAGATATTTTGGTCGAGAAATTTTCCTCATAGCAAAGGTGAATTAGACTCTTCTAAACGACAGAGAAGTCCACCTAACTTCGATTTCTCAAAACGGCGACACATGAGCTTTGTGTAGGGTCATATTAATTGAGCTCAGTGTCAATATGTGTCATTGCAGTAATCTTGCTATTATGCTATATTTGCGCTTGGAACTATTAAGTATATTTACTGTCAAAAAAATGCACCATCGAATCCGTAAACCATACTGCGATCGACAAATGAATATTCAACTTTCGCTGTGTCGAAATGCGGTCTCATTACGCAAAAACCTGTGTGCAGTTAGAAGACAAACCCGAGAGGAAAACAGCATTTTTGAAATGGATGCTTTTCAGGGTGTGTCATCACCGAGGTGGTGACGAGTGCGCTGACCCAATTTCATCATACGCCGAATAGTACTTATACAGTCCTGAGAGCCCTTACCTCTTGCGCGTGCAGAGAGTCTTTATGGATTTATGTTGACGATGAGATGGATACGCGCTTAAAATGACCGAAAAAGGGAGAGGAGATGAGAAAACCTCGCGATAGTAGATATGAGGATCGACCGCGCGACAAGCTAAACATAATGTCACCCTATTTGCCCGCGAACGGTCCCATAGGAAAATGTTTTCATACTGACACACGAGGAAGTCATGGGGAAATTAATTTCAACATTAATTTCTAATTTATTACTGAGCTTGGAAATCCAGTGGATAGTGTGCTGGGCTACTGACCGGAGGGCCCGGGTTCAATGCCGGATGACACATAATGACACCCACAACTACACTTAAGTTGTGTGATTTTTCGGGTACCAGAACTACCTGTAAAATCTAATGCGGCACATGAAATAAAAGAACTGCACCTTCCTCTCTACCCTGATGTGCGAATTGCACACTTTACTGATCAATTTGTATTCTCTCCTCTCCTACGAAACCGAGCTTCGGATTGATTAAAATTCTGCGCGGCTTTGTGACTTAATCGTTTCGATTAAAACAATCACTCAAAGATAATCTGGAATGACAATCTTCATAAATGAAAATAAATTGCGGTATGAAATTTTTTTTCGTTACAAGTCAGCTGAGGGGGCGGGTATCGGGGACCAATCAGCGGACAGCTTTCAATTTGCCACAAAGCATTCTAGCGTACAGCGTAAAAGCTGATCGGTGATTTGTTCGCTCCCCTCACTTCCCTTAACTCATTCGTTATGATAGACGAACCTTAGCTTTATTTACACACGTCATATTGAATTCAGTAGAGTGGATAGTGGAGGATCGAAGGATCTTAAATGAGAAAGGAGCCCACTTGAGAGGAGGCCATGATTAATTTCTGCGGAGGGTAAAGGAAAAAATACGGAAAACCCGAAGAATAAATTAAAATATCTGGAGACAAATGACTTCCGACTGGGCCAAATTATCTGTCGAAAGGCTATAGGTAATGGACGGGAAAACAAACAATTGATAATCCGGGCCGAAATTTTTTATGGAAATAATGCAGATTTATTATTTAGTCCGTTACGCACGGATTTAGACTTTTTCATATGTCCTGAGTATTATATCCAAACAAGAGAAGTACGTTCCGCGGATATTTCAGTCGAACAAATCAATTTCATCCATAGGTTTTAAAATGTATGCATTATTAATACTTATGGTACATCAATGCATACGTGAATACAATCCACCACCGATAGATTCTGATAGTTGAGGGTAGAACTCACATCGTAATACATAGTAAATGAATTCTTGGATATTTTTAAGAATATGAATAAGCATTGAAAAGCATGGCAGGATAAAAGACAAGAATATGAATTCATGAAGATCTTTGCTATAATCAGTAATCACGTGCCTGAAACCTCAAAACTAACCGGAAAATACATAGTTGACTGTACAGGAACAAAATATCAGAAAAAAACAAGTATAATTCATTCTCTCTGAAAGCGCTGAAAATTGAAGAATACTTAACACTGTCGGACCAAAGGGTTTCTTAGAAGAATCGCAATCAGCATTCCAATTCGGAACAAGTGTTTTTTTCTCAGGCATTCGGTCAAAAGGCAATTAATAGATCAAGTTTGCGCAGGAAGCCTTGAATGTGGTAAATTTGTTAGCAATCTTTATGTAAGGGCTGTTCCATAATATGCCCTTCCTTGATTTATCCTCCTAATTTTGAAAGAGTTAACTTAATTAAAATGTAAGGTAAAATTCTGAATGGTATATTAAAACAATGCCCGATAAAATAATTTCCACTGCGTAAACAAAAAGCGAGATAGTTCATGATTGCCAAGAGTCAGAACCCGTTTCGTTTCAATTTTATAAATAGATCCTTTTACAAACCCATTCAGTGGTAGAACACGTTTTACATTGAACTTGTCCATTTTTCCCCACGACAACTGTTGTTTACCTAGAGGATATTATTTCATGGCACAAAGACTTGTTCCTGTCAATCCTGTTTACACCGGTGTTTATCTCATACCATCACTCGCGTTTCAGATTTTGTCACATTTTAATAGCCTGTGCACACGAAGAAAAAAAACTGGGCAGCGGAATAATCTCATCAAAGCAATAATGCTTCATCTACTGATGAAAATTACAGATGGATTACCACGAAAGTTTTATCCGCTTCGGTACCCGTCAATGGAAATAAGGATGCTGGAAGGATGTCAAAAGACCACCGTTTTACCGGTGGATAAATAGCGCTGAGGCGTTCCCATTTCGTTTTCCGCCCTCGTCTTAAGTGTTTCGTCTCAGTTTATTGGTATACTATATACCGTGCGGTGGAACAAGTAGACGTGGAAATTTTCTCCAAATCCCATCGTTACTCACGGCAGGGGAAGTAAAATGCGAACGGCCTATTAATTCCCTCGACGCAGAGATAATATTTTCCCGCAACTCAGGCCGTAATTTCGGATACCGAACGGTCAATTTGAGCACAATGGAGGAAAGAAGCTCACGCAAAGAAGTATAAATTTACACACGCACGTGCGCATGTATTTTTTTTATTCGGCCAAGAGGACTTTAAAGCAGGTGCATGTGACGTGCCGTCGGCGTCGCGTTTTGAGGGAACAGCCAAGCTTTCCGTGTATGAGAGGAATATCAGTTCCGCTCTCGCGTTTCCCAAAAAAGTTTTGTTTGGGTGACTGAACTAAATTCGTTACTACCATTTTCACTTAGACCTTGTGAAAATCCACACTAAAAAATCTTTATCCTATTTACGCTCTTCTAAGTCGACCAATTTTACGTCGATTTGAGGTATTTTTACATCTGGACCGCGCGTATACATCCTGGACCATCAATATTATTCTCCAATGGAGGATGCAAGTAATTTCTCCATATTTGTCAGTTGGAGAGAGGCTCGCTTTGTTTTCCCAAAAGATACAAATTTAAATTTGAATATTTACAAATATCATCTATCACGAGACATCAGCCTTGGACGTCGTTTCTGACAAATCAGGGCGAAGGGAGCGTGGGCTCTGCTACCCCGAGAACTTACGACAGCCAAGCTTGATAAACTTTTTCTCCACGATTTTTGCCATTTTAATTAATAAGAGCACTTAACCTGACCACAAAATTAGCACTTCCACGGCCAAAGGATCAACATATAATGGGTTACTTAACAAGTCGATCCAATTTCAAATACTTCTAAGATTGGTTTTCCACAGTCCCTCTTTATTTTATATTTCAGCATCGTTATCTTCAAGAACTTTCGTCATGTCCATCTCTTGCCTCGAAATCAAAATGAGCCACACTTATTTTGCGATCTAGTAGATTTTGATTTGCCTTTTCTCTAGAATATATTTCCAGCTTTACTTTTCTAGTTCTCTAAACACGTTATTGCCCTCCTCTTGCAATGGCATTTTTTTTATATTTATTTATTATCCGACACGCAATTCCTCATTTCATTTTTGGCAGAAAAAAAGCCAGCTCACAACTCAAGCTTCATCAGGGTGACGCCAAAATGCATTGAAGAAATTTCCAAACTTTTCTTGGGCATATAGTCATGTCGTTTAAATATTTCTTTCGCATTCTTCCATTAAAATTATACTCGATGATTCTTAATAAAGAGTATCGTGTACGGTGTCCAGTTAGAAACAATGTAACTGACACATTGTTTCTAACTGGACACTCCCGCAAACCAAAAGAAGATTAGCAAAGGATGATTCATTTAAGATTCATTTCCTGAAAAATACTACTATCCCTCGTGTAAATAACGTAACCGATAACACTAGCGCGTTATGAAGAACCATGATGATGCCCTTGGTTATATACGTACTTCCCGAACGAGATATGAGGAACAAGACGTCAAACATTCATAGAGTCGTTTTTCCCTCGTGCAGTATGCATTTGTATAAAAAGTCTTAGTCACACCTCGATCGTGGTTTCAACGTGCGCAAGGGTGAACATCCCTCCATTAGTGATGAATATTATATTTCATAGTAAGTATATACGCAGACGAGTATTTTCGTCTACCAGTCAGTCACACCAAATCTCACCCATCATGATACAAATAAATACATGGAATTTTATCCGATGCACATAGCCATATGTCCCGGGGAGAGGTTTATGCAACTAATCTGGATGTCTGGTCGTGGAGGTTGGGAGACAATCCAGGGTTTCAATAGCCACCTAGACCGAAATAAGATTACAGGGCGTTATCCTGAGAAAAATTCACTACATCATAAAATAACTAGAGATTGGTCAACCTGAAAATAATATAGAAAATTGCTATTAATATAATAGATAATATAGAAGATTGAATTGCGGCTAGTTTGTAATCTATATTCTTGTAATAGTCATATCATAGAGTCATAAATGTTTTTGATAATGCCGTAAAACCTGTGGAGGATTATAAGGTGATATTTCTAATACGTTAGCCATTGGTTTCTCTGATGACGCATTCTCAATTAATGTTATGTTTCAATTTCAAAATCATCTTTTAAGTTGATTTCCACATTTTTCGGGCTGCGTCCGCGTATGTCGTTTAAATGTACAACAGTTTCGCCAGCTATCCTGCTGGCGTCCTCAGGTCAAGGATGAAAAGAAGCTTGTTGTCCCGTCTTATATAGGAAAAATCCGGCGCCAATACCGGGAAATTTCTTGGCCAATCAGGGAACGTCCTCATATTTGCGCGGAATTATTCGTTTCCACGCACTGTGGAGTGGATATCCATCCTCTCTGTTAAAATTTTTTGGCCTTCGGAAAGAATCGCGAGGGCTTTAAGGAAACATGATGTGGTGACCAGATTCAACTGCGTCACCAAGATAGCTGACACCCTACCCGGACCCAAGGATGGAATTTCACCGTTAATATCAGAAGGCGTGTACCAAGTGCCATGCTCCTGTGGCAAATGGTACATCGGTGAAACGTGCAGAGCGCTGAAAACACGCATGAGTGAACACCAGAGGGCAACCAAGGCCAAACAGTTTAGAGCATCGGCCATCGCTGAGCACGCCTGGAGTGAACCTGGACACTCTATTCTCTTCGACGACGCTAAAATAATAGCGAAAGAAGGAAAATACTTCCAGAGAATAATCAGAGAGGCCATTGAAATCGTTAAAAGGCCAAAAAATTTTAACAGAGAGGATGGATATCCACTCCACAGTGCGTGGAAACGAATAATTCCGCGCAAATATGAGGACGTTCCCTGATTGGCCAAGAAATTTCCCGGTATTGGCGCCGGATTTTTCCTATATAAGACGGGACAACAAGCTTCTTTTCATCCTTGACCTGAGGACGCCAGCAGGATAGCTGGCGAAACTGTTGTACATTTAAACGACATACGCGGACGCAGCCCGAAAAATGTGGAAATCACCTACTCATCGCCGCGGAAACCTTCGAACGAACATCTTTTAAGTTATTTTACCCTATTACTGCATTTTATTTCGTTAATTTGTCTAAAAGCGGCTAGACTCGCGAGTTAAGGAATAATAGATGGCTCGGGCACAAGAAAATATGATAGTGGTGAGAGGAATATGCGAGGATATGGAAATATGGAGGAAATTAGAAGAGAGGAATAAATTTTTCCTTCCGTAACCTAATGACAGACTCTCCATGACACTACCTAACACGGAAGAGAATGCATAAAATTCACCTCAAAGGAGAATTATTGGAACTCAATCACTTCTAGTGAAAGCGCAATCTGCGGTATCTGGTATTGTGGAATTTTGTGGGAGTATGTAATTTAGTGGAATTCAATTTTTTGTACACACAAAATTATCAGTAATTTCCTACACGACCATGTAATTTCGACCGTGGTTTCAATGTCTGAACGACATTTTTAAGACAATGTCCTTGATACTAAAATGCAAATGTTGCTAATGCGGTTGACAGTATATGATCGTCTGGAAAATCCCTGTGGACATACATCTCTTATTTAACTATGTCAATACACATTCATATTGAGAGCCTACGGGGAAATGAGTTGATACAAATTTCGATGGAAGTCCGTGCAACCATCCGGGTGTCTATTCGAATAACGGGTTATATTGTTCTCCTGAGATTTGTCCCCCTGAGAATGGGCTATGCATACAACAAATGGGCTTCGCCTCTCCCGCCCCATGAAACCGCGGGATGGACTCAGCTGGCGCACACTGCTCCCTGGCCCATTGGCTTCCCGCGGCGCCCGTTATCGTCCGCTCGCTGTTCCCTTATCAGCTGGCAGCCGCCCTCCAAACCAGTTTCGTCTGGTCGGTGGGTGGTATTTCTTATTGGTGCCCTGTTATCGATGATTCTCCACACTCCCGACGGAGTCTTCGCGCCTCTGGCCAGAAAAATCCACTGCTGTCGGAGGAGAGGGGAAATACAAGAATTCATCCCGCCGTGAGACCGATCGCTTACAAGTCTCGCGATGAATTAATCCATCAAGTCAACCAACAGCAGAGGCACGCACTGCATCACTTCCGAGGATAGGTAGGATTCATCGTATTATGTTATAATAACAAAATATCGTATATTTTGGGACAAGACTGTGACTGGAATCCCTTCATCATGCATCGCAAACCTATATAAATAACATAAAATAGATATTTTCTACAGAAAAATCCAAAGAGTCAAGTCACTATTTTAATTAAATGAAAAATAAATTGCCATATATTATAATTAAATATAATAAAAATCAATGAGCATTAGATGAACATTTAGGATTTTGGACTTTAAAATGCTATTCTGGACGAAAAAATCACGGCAGGAATGCATCGATTCAGGGAGGTAGGGGAGTTGAGACCTACGCAAACTCCTGAGGATACGAGCCAACGCTTCAGAAAAATACGAAGGATAAAAAGTTACATGAGGCAATTAAGACCTAACTTCTTCGTGACAAAATTAGTGAATGGCACGTTAATACACCGAGGGCATGTCCACATGGAGCTCTGGTTTGCAGAGTGGATGTTTATTGATTTCTGACGCCGAGGGACAAGCACTTATGGCCGGGTATTTTGAGAGCTTGTAGGCGTAACTTCGTCCCTTATAGGACTCACGATTTGTCGGAAAGATAAGAAATCGAGTTCGTAGGTAAAAGACTTGATGCTTTCCTGGCGTATACTCGTGGTGAACCTTTCTCCTCATATCCGCCGGGTTAAATGCTGCGTAATTGGGTAGTTATCCAGGATTACACTTGGTGGAGATTCCAAAAATAAGTCGCCATAGGCCTCACATATCGCCGACTAGGGATTTACACCATTGATCCATTGACAACTAATGCTAAAGTTAACGATTGCGAAACTGAATTTCCCCCTATTCTCTCTCTCACTGCTTCCAACGTGTTTATAAATAGCAAGCTATCTTAAGATACGAAAGAGACTCCAGCGTTTGGGCGCCTGTCACAATATAGCTCAAAATTGCCACTTCTTTAAAATATTATGCGACCCTTGGTGACATCGAAGTAGAATTTTTAAGGCGTCGGCCGCCCGCTCGAAAGATATGCGTATTTCTTTGATACAAAATATTAAGAATCCGCTCCGAGAGAAAATTTAGCCCTGTAATGAATCCAAGAAATTGACGCACTCAAACACTCCGGAGTTCATCGGACGGAATTGAATGATGAATTTACATTTGTATGCCATTCCAATAAAATCAAAAATGTGCCCATTCTGTAAAATAATCCGAGGGTGTACAAACAGCTCGCAACTGCTTTTTTAGGGCCAGCTATCTCATTTTCGATATCGTGGATGCGGCGGCCATTTAACACATGAGGAAACTCCTCGTTGAACGAATATTTGGATAAATCAGGAAATCGCGACACACAAACGGAGGAACGAGGACTCATGGGAAGTCAGTTAGGGAACCTTCGGGCAATCGCCTTCCCTAGAACATTTTTTAGGGCAAGGACACAGGCTAGCTGAACTGTAGATAATTTTCAAGTGGCTAGCCTAAAAAATGTCTAAAACCTTAATGTAGTGAAACAGCTATAACATTCCTATTGGGTAATGGAAGAATCGACAAATAATTTGTGACATTATTATGAATAAATTTCCCTATGCCCATTTCCAATTACCCATCTATCTACCTTCCGCCATAGTAGAGTCACCCATGCCAGCAGACAGGTCGAAGAGCTGGAGCCTGACGAAAGGTAGTCCGCGCAGCGTGTAAACCTCAATAAGACAGCTGCAAAAACATCGGCTCTCATTGAGGTGGTTATTACAGTGACGGTATCATGTAAACAAACACTACGGGTGAAAGAAACGGAAATCCTCTACAATTATCCGGAGAAAATATTATGGAACCAAATACGAAAATGAATCCGGGCAAGTACGGGACTCGGCCCAATAGCCCGAGTATCATGCCCAGTAGCGGAGGAGACAAGGTATACGCGGTAATCATCAAGCGGAATCCTTGTACGGTAGTTGCATAGAAGATACAGGAGGTGAACATCATAGTGAAAATAGGATTTTAGAATGCTGGGACGATGATGAGCTCAGGAAGTTTGAAAAACATCAAGCAAGAGGTGGAGAGGGGAAATATAAACATGTTTGGCCTGTTTGGATGTAAATATCTATAGCGGGAATAATTGGTGCAATTGTTACACGATAATATAGAAGCGGAGGGGTGTAGAGTAAATGTGTAGTAACCGTATTACTGAATAGGAAACTGGAGATAAGGTTTGTGAACGTTAAACAGGTCTGATGACAGAATATTATCAGTAGGAATGAGAGCAGACCCGGACGATCAAGTAGAAATCAGCGTGTACAAGCCGAAAAGCCATCAAAGGGAGGGAGAAGTAGATAATTTATACGGTTAGTTAGAAAAAATGATTGCTAATATACTTTGGAAGAAAATACTTGATATTAATGGAGGACTGGAACGCGCTGATGGGTGAATGGAGATGTGAGAGTGAGGTAGAAGAGTAGGCTTTTAGAGAAGTTACCACAGGGAGAAATGTATAGAGCTTTGCAGGAGAAATAGGTTAATAATTGAAACACATGGGTTAAACACCATAGAAGACGTAGGTACACATGGAAAATGCCGGGAGATATAACAAAATATCAGTCACATTGCATTATGGTTAGGCATAAATACAGTACAACTTGAGACACATTGTTTTTCGGGAGCAGATGCGAATTCGGGTCACAATTAAGTGATCATGAAGTGCAATTTTCAATTTAAGTGAATGAGGAAGTGAAGTAGCACATGGAAATTGAGTGCAGAAACTTAATTGGGGCGAAACGGAAGAAGTACCGGGAGTCCGTTGATAAAGTAATGGGCGATAGTAAAGGGACGAGGCCAGCAGAAAAAAGACGGGATTGTCTCAAAAAATGAATAAAGAGAGCGACATACGAAAGGATAAGGAATAATCAACGGGAAAAGGTTAGCGAGGAAGTAATTACGAGGAAGTAAGTAACGGGTGATTACAGAGGAAGTAATTATGAAGATGAAGGAATGAAGGAAATGGAAGAACGTGAACACAGGATTGGGGAGAAGATATTACAAAGAGATAAATGAAAAGCTTAGGCAAGAAACTAATAGTAGGCCAAAGAAAGTATGGTGGAAAGAGTAGAGCGAGGATATGGAGAGTTTATGTAGACAGGACGAAATGAGCGCGCGCCACACAGAATGGTGTAGGAGTTGTCATGATTTAAGGAAGGTAATTCCGTTCTCCAATTAGGGCTATTGGAGTTTTTCATTTATTTCATACTACTAGCCGTAAGAGCTCAATTCTATCAATATTCTTATCGACATCACATTCACTTTAAATATTAAAACTTCCTGGCTTATTATTTTCATCGTAAGGATCATCTATATATTCTTTCAATTTTTTCAGAACCTCTTCTTCTTCAATTAATATTTTGCCCTTTGCATCTTTAATATTTTCAACGGAGCTTCTTTACCTAACGCAATTCACTGTCTTTTTTTTCCAAACTACTCCGACCATTTTAGTCCAGAACACTTCCGAAATTGGTAGACTGCCCCACCTGCTCTCGTTTATGAACCCGTTTTAATTTAACTTAGCTTTTATCTCTCTCGGAAACCCCATAACCTTTTTCTGTTTACATTGATTCTCATCCCATACCTATCACCATGATTGTATAATTCGCTCAGAAATGCTCTGGAAAGCTAAATCTTGATCATACTGTATGTGAACCTGGCTGTTTTCATAAATTCCCCATCAACATCCATTCCTTTCTCCAGTTCACCCAAAGTCTCTTGTACCTTAATGTAAACCCGAACAGTAAAGTAAGCAGTGATAAGTTTTGATTTCTAAGCCGTGAAATAAACCTGTCTACTGAAACTTAAGAGGTTTCACTTTCCTGCAACTTTTTCGAAAAATTTCCACAAAATTAGACAGTAAACCACCCCGTGGACTAAAACTTTGTTTGTGCCAGCCATTACTGCTGAAGAAATGGGTAAGGACCCGAGAGCCCACGGTTTTGATGGAAGAAGAAAGCGGTTGATAAGTCGGAGCATACCTATAAACTTATATGTGAGTTGGCGATCAAATTAAATTCGGTCTATGACGAGATACGCGTGGGCTATGGGTATTCCCGAAGACGTGATCGTGTTTACGACGCCCCGGGGAGGCGGCCGGCAATCTGTTGCTATGCCCTTCCTTTCCCGACAGGCATCTCGCCCTCACCCCCTCTCCTCCCCTATCTCCCAGTCTATGCCTTTTTTTTTAATTCTTAGATACCGCCTCACCTTTAGCGTAAAGAAACTTTTCCCTTATCGTCGCGTGCAACCGCCCTGGAAGAAAACATGGAGCTGTTCCTGTGAGATAAGACAACCTGAGTATGTATAAGGATACATCTCGTGACTTCAGAACGGGAACGATTTTTTTAACTACGGAACAGATCCGGCTACTACCGGTTCAAATATTCCCGATCGGAAAAGTGACCTAATTTCCACAAGGTTTTGAAACCAAAAGCCAGTGAGGAGATGGAAGGTGATAACATCGATACTTTGGCCGGCAAGTGACTCAAGAAGGAAGACATATATTAGAGCATCAAGGCTAGACTATACCTAGACTAAAAACATGAAAAAGTCAGTTCAGAGATAATATCTTATATAGGGCAGTCCGAAATGGGGATGCATCGGTACACGTCCATCTTTTTCTTCTGAATCGACATTCGATACAGAAATATTAATACCGCACCGACCTTGTCTGTTGCAATTTGCGAAAGGGGAACATAAGGGGAGCATATTAACTGGGGAAGGGAGAAGACGAGAGGCAAGGAGGATCTTGGAAAACAGGGAGATGAAGAAGCAATAGCGAAGGGAAGTGTCCCCTCCCTGATCATCTAATTTTGCGCTCTATGATTTTTTCAAGGTGGTAGGATTGATTTCTCTCTATGCTTTTATCTCGCTGAGATTTGGCAAATATGTTCCTGAAAGCCTTTGAGATACATAAGTATATTAATATGAATTTTGTTTTCAGTAACCAAGGGTATTTTAAGTTTTCTAAATAACGCAGACAGTGCATAGCATGTTTATCCTTTAAATTCACTCTTTTTTTAGACCTTCATTCGTTTGATGTATTTATTAACCTATAATATTATCCCTAATGATATCCAGTACTCACCTGATGTAGAAGAACTATCTTCTGGATAAGAAGAAAAAGAATGATAACTGGAAGGCGCCTATAGGCCTATAGGTAGATAAAGCGATGATGTATACATCACATTTTTCAGAGGTATCTCGATCCCTGCTTGAGGTGCTTTGTGGAGGGCACTTTGAGTGAGTACGCCGACCGTCGGATGGGACGTTGAGCTGCGGACCCCTTGGCGCCTTTCGTAAAGACTAATCCGGCGTCGCTAATGCCGACGCCGGATTTCTCTTCATCCTTTCCTGTCCATCCCCTATGTCGCAAATTACACCAGCAGTCGGTCGCCTCCCCTAAATACTACTACTACTATGAATACATCATGACCCGGAGATGTGATTCGTGATTCTGTCGTTCTGCGAGAAACTACGAAATTATTATTTTCCTTCGCCGTGTAGTACTGCCGGTCTCACGAGAATATAAGTAAAATTCACATTACTTGTTCGCTTCATTTTGCCAATCATTCACAAACGTCCTCTAGGTGACATAACTGTCCACCATGCCTAGAAAAAAATTATTAATTCGACAAAGGTGCACAATGTCAATTTTTTTGTTACATGCAAAATCAAAACTCTTCAACTCACCCTTACATCGGAAATGAATGAAGGGTGACAATCATTTTTCCTAATTATTCTCTCGAATGCAAATCATCATGACGTGACGCACGGCTTTGGAAAATTCGAAAAGGGCCATGGAGGGTATGAGGGCATCATAAAATTGATAGCTATGACGTTTACCGCTAAATATGCCGTATCATATGCCATTCATTGGTGGTGGAATAATACAGAGAAGTGTTTTCATTGCCGTGGTGTAGTTTTTATTTCCTTTTTTACATGGAGTACCTACGTAAGAAACAACTTTTACAAACTCATCTTCGAAATGATTTCGAAAGTAGAACGTAATGGAAGGGAAAGAACAATTATAGGCAGCAAAAAGCTTAAGGGGCCCAATCTGCAAAGAGCTGCTTAGATTCAAACATCATCAACAAAATGTCCACGCGAGATAATGAAAGATTTGATGTCAGCGCAGTGTACGAATAATCACGCAGCAAGAGTTAGAATTGAGTATTTTTTATTTGGTATGATTTTTGCGTTATCCTATCAAAGTTATTATTCTCTATGAGCCTCAACTAAGTAATAACGTTCAATAAATTAATGAAATAATAATAATAATGTACAATACTGAAAGAAAAATAATTTGAACAGAGGAAAAAACAAGTCTTCATAAGTTCCACAATTTTTTAGCCAAACGACCGTTTTCGTAAATAACGCCTAATCCACATTCGACGTAAACGGCCGTTTGAATGAAATACTGTAACGTTTCGGATTTGTCTCTCTTCACCATGAAGCTCCACAAGGTTAAACCTAATATTGAATTGAAATAATTGAATTCACTTTTAATTTTTTGGATTCAAAATTTCGATACGTACAATGAATGGTGCTGAGCTATGATTTTACCAAATAAACTCAACATATTACCCACACAGAAAAATATCCAATTAAGTTCGCGGATTCTAAAGATAGTTTAGTGAGTCGACTTTAGGTACCCATCAGAATGGGAACTTAAAATGATGACAGGCTCGAATTCAACATTCTCCCTGAACCCATGTCACGGAAAGAAAGTTCCCAGTGAAGTGGTATTTTCACGCTTGATATAACGAAACAATGATCGAATATACTGTAAAAAAATTCAAGAAATGGATGCGCCCGAATTAGTCTACTGGGGTTTGATTTTGGGAGATTTTAGGCCTACTTGTTTAAGGAAATCGTAACATTCTACTCGAAAGATGCTTCGATAAGAGAGAGTGGAGCTTACTTGACCTCAATGACGTATTTAAATCAACCTTTCCAAGCAAGACGATCAGTTCATTGACCAGTGCTGCTATTGATATCCCACACGATTCCGATGACAATTAAGTATTCGGTTTGGATTTTGACTACGCCTGTACTAACGGGATCTTCCAGCCGAGTCGAATAATGTCCCGAATAGAGGCCACCGTGTTAAATTCAATAAATGGGCCGTGTAAGACTCGAGAGCAAAAGGGAAATCTTTTGGTGTATCCTCAAGTATTCATTTAGTTCCCGCCGTAGAGCATGAAGACGAATCTGAATAGCAAGAAGTTCCTAAGCCGGAGGTTGCATGACATCACATTTCCATATGCGGCACGATGTGCGTAAAAAAGCATGCTAGAAACGTGATCCTTGCGTCATCTGTGGCAGGCGTTTCATCCATAGTTCATCTCTTGCCATCAAAGGCCATCTCTTCGTGACGACCCTCTTAAAAATCATCTCCGTTCATTTCGCGATTAAATTCGCAATTCAATTTCCCAGGGCGGATCGCCGGGAATGAAAATGAGAAAAAAGATTTGACAAAAACCGTCATCACCTTTTCTTTTTCCCGCAATCGAACTGTAGTTGAACAGCCCTTGCTTCTACAATCTATGTATCCCCTATTCCACAAGATCCGCCTGTTGTTTCCCAATTAATCCTGCAACAAATTATACAACTAAATTTTTACAAAGAGCGCCCAGATACATGACCTGAATCCGAACCCGTGACCTTCCAGCCCGCAAACGAACGCTCTAGTCACCTTGACTACCACGCCGACACAAAATACGATAAAGTCATCGCCATTTTTCACAATCAGCCCCTTCTAATCATCTTCTCAAAGGTGTTTTTCAAGTTCCGCTTCATCATAAAAAGTTCAACACGTAATCAAGAATGCCACGTCAGTAAACTCGATTCTTATTTCACGGAGATCTTACTGTTTTGAAACTAGTACCCAATCAAACTCACCTCGTTGTCCTTTAAGAGTAGACAGGCTGAGAACTTATTCCAGTCTCAAGTCAACACTAACCTCGTAACACAAGTACCACGAACAATAAACTTAACCTCCTTCGGCAGCGTTGACTGGGTTAGACCCATTGACCTTCCGACTACACCACAGATCGCGGGTTCGAGGCCCACGTTCGCGAGAGCGGACCATATTACACCTTATTTACAATCATGAAGATCTCAAGTAACATATAAAAATCATAGCGACTATAAAACAAGAGTTAAATTCTTATGGGTAACTCCGGATGAAGGCCATTTTACGTTGACATCACCGCGCTACTTATTCCAGTAGGGGAAAATGTGCACAAAATGTTAATAGTTGTTCGCGGTACTAACACCTTAGCGCATAACCTGTTAGCACAAGTTAAATTCAATAATAAGTAAAAGAATTAAACCTGACCAAGGTAGAAATTATTATGGTAACGAGACGCCTGTGGCGGTTGAAGTCTATTTTTCTCTAGTAACATGCTTGCGAAACTTCGAGAAATTATCAATGAAAGAATATATGAAGCGGAAATAAATTAATAAATATTCTGGTCCCATTGATTTTATATTAATTTCCATCAAGTTATAAAGGGAAATCGTATTTTTATACGCGAGCGAGTGTACCAATAAACATTATTTTAAAAAAATATCTATGGCAGACTTCACAATGGGTCACCCGACTTTGTAACACTCCATTAAAGCAGACACAAGTTTGAAACCTGACGTATAGATATTTCTGATGTTAATATTTCCTCAGATGTCCATTCACCCAGCTGGCACAACTTTGACCAGAAGTTTTACGCCTTTTCCACAAAGACACTTCGAAAGAGTTCCGTTAAGACCAAACTAGCTGAAGAAAACACAATTCAGGCAAATACATTCAACAGATTCAGGCGAGATGCAGTGGACGTTCGTCATTATGAGGAAAAAAAATTGCACTTTTCCACAGATTCATTGGCAACGTACATCGTGTTTCGGTCCTCAGAGCCATCCTCAGGTACAAGACTTGTCTGGTATCTAAATCCCCCTGTGATGGAGTCTATATAAAGCATGGCATCACAACGGAACCTCGACAATATTTCAATTCATGTAAATCACTCGGGGTCCATGTGTGAGATTGATAATCATAGCAGTATTTTTCGCAATCGTATCTCTTCACGGTATACATATGCCTATGCCCCATATTATTATTATTAGGTAATCTACCGGTAAAGGTAGGTTTTTGGAAGGACACAGCTACCAAATAAATATTTTTTGACTCCTAACAAAACACAAAATCCAGCATCCTAATCTACATCAGGTCCCTCCTCATCTCTGAGTACTTCCTTCCCCCCTTCATCCCGTCCAACAATCCTATCCTGTTCCTTCTCTTTCCTCGTTTGCCTAACATTCTCCCCTCTATCACAGTCTTCAACATCCCACTGCCGATCAATACCCCCTTCATCCACTTTTCCTGCCTCCATAGGATTTCTCCCAACAAACCCCTCTCTTCGCCCACCACACCAAGTACTTCCTCATTTGTTTTCTTCTCTGTCCATTTCACCTTCTCCATTCTTCTCCACAACCACATTTCAAAAGCCTCCAGTCAACGTCTATCCTCCTGCTTCAATGACCACGTTTCCGCTCCGTACATAGCTACGCTCCATATCAAAGTTTTTACGAGTCTTTTCTTAACATCCTTACTCAACGTCCCTTTCATCAACTCCCTCCTCCTTGTATAAGCCTCTTTGCCTAGCGCAATTCTTCTCCTTACGTCCCTACTACTTTGACTGTGTTGGTCCAAAACACTACCGAGATACGTAAACTGTTCTACCTGCTCTAGTTTTTGCCCTCCTATTTTAATGTTAAGCTTGGCCTTTTTCTTTCTAGAAAATCGCATAACCTTTGTTTTATTAATATTGATTCTCATCCCATACCTGTCGCACTGAATTTCCAATTCACTAAGCAATGCTTGCAACCCCTTGGCTGACTGGTGCTCCATATTATACGCATAACATTTTGAAGGGCTCACATTCATATCGTTGGGGCCATGCAAAGCCATCAGTCATGTGGTGAGGTAGCATTGGGTGTTACGACGGTCTCGTATAATTAAGTGATTCTGTGTGTCTGTGAATTGCTCGAAAAAGGGTGGGCATATGAAAACAAGTTCTTCCAATAAAAATTGCTGAAGCCTTTCGTGAAATGATATGAGGAACTAACCGCCCGATAAGATTAAAAAGGGGAGCAGTCAAGTAAAAAAAAAAGATCAACAGTTGCGAAGCAAGAATATCGCATTTCGGGGGAATCGCTCGCTTTGACGTTGACGTCCGCAGGCGTCGCCGCCCATCGACCTTACGATGACCTTCCACATGATCCGTCCATTTCCACAAACAGAGGGATTTTCCCCGATGGTATGATGACCTGAAAGAGGCCCTTCCCAGCGGGGGGAGGGAGGGTTATGCAAAAAAATCAAACGCAAATTTCCGAACAATTGGTGGGAAAATTATCACGAATCCATTAGATGTGGGCCACCCACGGGCCTCAAAATGGCGATAAAAAGAGAGCATTTGTTAGCAAATACATGCATGAATACATATATGAAGAAATATTTGGAAAAAATACGTTAAAAATGAGCATGATCAATGTTGTGTTTTTTAAAAGTGTAACGCGTAAAATTCAGAATATTTACACAATATCTTATGATCTTCGTATGCTTTACGAGCAGCCATTCCCCAAAAATCACAACACCATACTAATAAACCCACAAATGATCCATTCGTTGTTCCAGCAAAATTCTATGAATTAAAGAACCCCAGAATTAACTCCATGAATTCCGAATGAACACATTTTTACAAGCAGTGGCCATTCTGGTCAGGGTAGGTATTTGGCACTACACAGGACTGTATTTCTAAGCAACGGCTAACATGACAAAAAAATATACTTAAACTTTAATTCAAATTACTCATTTTTTAGCTCTGTGTAATTTCCCATAACTCCATCCAAAACGCCCATTCATTTCCTCCCCATACCTGGCTTTCCCATATTCAGTTTGCCATTGCCCCTCAGTATCTCCTGCACCCGCTTGCCCTGCCGCCGAATTTTTCCCAACAGTCGTCTCTCTCTGTCCATTTTATTTTCCCATTAATTTCCATACTAGTATGTCAAAAGCTTCCAATTAACGCTTATCCTCTGGCTATGCTTATGCTTGATAAATAAAAAAATTGAAGAAATCATATTTTATAACTGAGATTCGAACTTGAAAATCCTAATTTTCTAATGGGTTAGCTTTCACTTACCGTGCATCAAGGAATCCTATTATGTGGGAAATTTCATAAGAGCGAAATTGATTCGTACATATCATTTAATTATTTATGTGCGGGGATCTAAGTTAGAATCCCCAGTACGCCTCTTGGCACCCTCAGCTTCACCTCAAGTTGTATGATGTTCCAGGTATCAGATCTCCCTATAAAACCAAAGGACGGGTACCCTGATGCGTGTCTATCACACGCCTTTGGGTTTAGCGTTGGTCTCTCTCATACGGACCTTCGGTTTGATTACTTTGTGTTTGTGTGTGTATATAGGCATGTATATGTGTATATATATATATATATATATATATATATATATATATATATATATATATATATATATATATATATATATGTGGTGGGTCGCGGTAGTCCAGTGGGTAGAGCGTTAGACTGCTGGCGGAGGGTCCCGGAGGGTTCGATTCCCGGGCGAGGCACTCTGGGCACCTGCAGCTCCACACAAGCTATGTGATTTTTCGGGTACCAGATCTTCCTGGGAAACCATAACCGGCACAGGGAAAGGAACTGGCCCCCCTACCCTGATGTGTGAATTTCAAACGCCGTCGGGCTTAGTACTGGGTGAACTTTACCATCACATACTAAACCGACCTTCGGGTTGATTACTGTGTTTATGGTTATATAATGTATATAAAGTTAGCATTAGTGGACCAAGACAAAAACACAGGAACATTAAAAAAAAGAAACTCACTAGGTTTCGAATTTTCGGTGGTCCATGCCACCTTTCTCAAGGAAGAGGAGGTCCCTTCTCTTCCTCAGTTCTTTCCTTCTCTTTCTTGAGAAAGGTGGCATGGACCACCGAAAATTCGAAACCTAGTGAGTTTCTTTTTTTTTTAAATGTTCCTGTGTTTTTGTCTTTGTCCACTAGTGCTAATTTCATATACATTATAATTCACATCCGTGAGACATTCACAAAAGTGTCATATATGTACATTTTCAAGGTGAAGAAAAGAACTTCAACAAAAGTAAGAATTAATCTGAGTCTATAGTCTTACCTGACTAACTAAGAAGTCTTAATTGGCTCAATCTTGACCATAGTTTTGCCCAAAATGAGCACTTACATCCATCTCTGTAGTTATGCCAGCAGCTTAAATAACACACTCCACGTTATTTTTTACTCCCTGAGATCTACGTATCTAGGAAAACTTTTTTCACGTGGATCGATACCTTTGCAAATAATTCTTCATTATGTAGGACAATACCCTTCAAATTCCCCTTCATCTTTTAACTCTACTAGAAGAGAGCATCATACTTTTTATGCTGCAAGCATCGGCAGAAAGAAGTTTCGGAAAGAAATTTTAGGTAAATCTTTAAATGTTGGTAAACGTCCGTCAGTAATATTCTACTAATGAAATGGTCGTCAAATTAAGTTCTGTCCACCAACTTTGGCGCGTTATTTCCAACAAAAGTTGGAATTGACGGACAAATAAAAGACTCTATCGTTATCAAACGCCAAAACTTTCCGAAACCTCCATGAGGAATGACATCAAAATATCTCAACTAAGTTTTGATACACTTGCACCTGAAAAAAAAACGAACGTCTCTTAGATACAGAATCATCGCCGACGAAATAAGAAAAAAATGCGAAACTCTTCATCTTCTCAAGTACCAAAAGACATGTCTTCAAGTGATTGTGATGGAAGGCGATAGGGCGAAAACACTTGTCGAGTTCATCCACACAATTGAGATAGGATTGTGGATAGCGTAAATCGTAAATATCGTTTAATTTGCAAAAAAGGCAGCCGATTGTTCTTCTCGAGAGACAAAAGACAGCGTTAAGGCGTGGCCCACCCGTCAAAGCTAAACTGCCGAGCACCAATATTAAATTTCCTCTTCAAATTCCACACGGGTAAGAGGGAAAACCCTCTACACTTATTCACCTACACACCCATTTTCTTTACCCATATTTCATTGTGCTTCCTATTTTATGTCATTTAATTCAATAAGAGGCTTCGTGGGCTTCAAGTGCCTGATTATGACAATGGTCGTTGAAACGTGAGTCGAATTTAAATGAAATACTGTGGATGACAAAATTTTTCATTCTAATTGACTCACGTGCTTACTTCTATCTTCATAAAAATCAGCCGATAGCTCTCTCTATGGTCTTTTGTTGCATCCTTTGCCGTAACAAGTGATAGCAAAGTGGTAAAAAAGCGTAACAGAACAAAGAGTAGTAACATCGTGTATTAATGATATATTACATACACACACATATATGTATATATATATATATATATATATATATATATATATATATATATATATATATATAACACAGCAATCAACCCGAAGGTCGGTTTGGTAGGCGATGATAGAGTTCACCCAGTACTAAGCCCGACGGCGTGTGAAATTCACACATCCGTGTGGGTGGGCCAATTCCTTTACTTGTGCCGCTTATGTTTCCCAGGAAGATCTGGTATCCGAAAAACCACATAGCTTGGGTGCCCAGAGAGGCTTGCCCGGGAATCTAACTCGGGCCCTCTGGTCAGTAGTCCAACGCCCAACTCCTGGACTACCGCAACCCATGTGATTAAAACTTAAGGTTCCCTATGTTAAATTATATTCTTCAATGAGTACCATGCTATATGGGTCCAAGTTTATCAACCAAGAGGTCGGATTGATAGGTGAGGGTAGACCTCACCAATAATAAGCCCAACTACGTAGGGAGACCAGCCCAATAGGGTAGGGGGGACCAGTGTCTTTCCACTTTGCCTCTTACGGTTTCCCAGAAAATTCTTGTACCCCAAAAATCACACAATTTTGGTGAAGATGGGTGTGCTCAGAAGCGTCATCCGGAATCGAAACCGGGACCTCAGGACAGTAGCCCAGCGCTCTACTAATTACCACGTCCCCGTTAGGTGGGTCGAGATTAAAAATTTAACACCCGGAAAATTTGTGCACACAATATTAACTCGTGGTAAAGAGATGCGCAGGTATAATTTAATATTTAAATATTTCAATGTGTTTCCAGTTCGGTCTCCTATGCAACAAGTTTACACCTGATTGGGAGTGGTTAAGTGCATCCTCATACAGACTGGATAAACTGCTCGATATTCCCCGTTGGGACTTACTAAACTTGCGTTGAGAAAAGTGAAAACATTTCCGCAATCCCAAAATACACCCTAATATAAAAGGGAAGCACGACTGGCAAGCCACGGCAGACATATTTTGCTTGTGTACTGGCTCCAGTTAAAACATCGTTTGTTTGATCGGCAGTTCCTTTTTCGTAGGAAAACCGGGATAGGTGTATTTTGAAAAATGAAGGCCACCAGATGTTTGCTCACCGTAAAATAACAAATTTATTGGTCGTCGGGGGACACTGATATCTACTCCGCTTCTCTGTAATCTCGGAGGGGCGGGGGTTTCGTACGCTCCGTCTACTTCGTGAAACTTGGAATTTGAAACCATCCCCCACACCATCGAGAAGGAAATTGGAAAATAAAACGCTTCCACCCCTTAAAAAATGCCTTCGAGCTCTTGAAGATACTCTCCGCGAAATAATTTATTTTCACACTGTTATTTTCCCCTCTCCCATCTCATCGGTAAGAATGAACATGGGATATTTTAACAGGAAGTAGGACTGCCGTTGGAAGGAGGGCAAACAGGATGCAAATTTAGCTTCCTGCTACACAGTTAAAATGCAGTTTTCAATGGTATGATTTTATCTAGATGACGATGGCAACTAGTTTTATATATATACGAGTTTGTTCTCTCTTTGTGCTCGTATGTATATATATATATATATATATATATATATATATATATATATATATATATATATTGCAGAAGGATTTATCGTAGCGTCGCATGACACGTAATGTTTTGTTAGTTGAGTCAGGAATATGTCTCGTTGTACCGCAGTACATGCTGCGTCCGTAAAAAAAACCTACCTAAAATGGTCGAAATATGAGCAGAAATTATATAAATAGCGCATAAATAAGAGTAGCCTATGGAGATTGGGAATGTGTAGCAACGGTCTGGGAAGTTAGACAGGGGCGATAGTTTCAACAGTGTAAAACCTATCTCTTTTTTTTCTGTTGTCTCAAAAGGAATTTGGCTCTTTTGGTAACTATCGGAATCCCTATGAATTCCAAGAAACTGCGGGAGATGCCGCGACAGTAACTTTTAACAAAGTCATCCACTAAGTGTGCATTACAATTCAATAATTTCAGAGAGTAAAAACCATTCGCCTTAACCGGGAATCGAACCTGAATCCCTAAATGTCTGGCTCAGTTCTTTTGCCAGTTAAGCTACCGAGGCATGCTATTAAGCACTGCAATTTTGGGGGTTTAAAGGAACAAACTGTTGTGACGATATACCGTGTATACAATGTCACAGGCAATCGTAGTCAGATTCAGATGCATAGTATGTTTTCTATCATGTGCATTGCATTTTTAACTTTTCAACATACTTAAAGAGTCACCTCCGTTAATGTGAATATTTTTGTCAGATGTTCCCCCAATAGTACCATTTAGAGACCCAAGTATTATCAGCATTCAAAATTGTTCCAATTTCTAATTTATCTCATCAATGAACCCCGTTTTCAATCTATGAAAATGCCATTGAAGTAATTTTCGCGTAATACATGCTTGCTCAATGCAGTTTTTCAGCAGAAAAAAAGGGTAAAAATATTTATTTTTTATGTAGAGTACTTGAAGTAATTTTTTTCAACATTTATTCTTCACTTCCATTTCATGAGAAATTACTAATCCTGAAATTTCGGCAATTAAAGGGTAAAACGAAGGACCAGCATCAATTTTTAGCAAATATTGAAGGGATCGCGTCGCATAACGATAATTTCCACCCTTCCCACAGCGGCAGCTACCATTCACGGGTACGGCGTATGTGCGCTCTATGATATTACCGACAGAAGAGGACAAAAAAGAGAAGCTAACATCAGTCAGTCATCGCCAAATTTCGGCGGAATGAAATCGCAAAAATGAATGGTTATCAAAACGAGGGTTGAGAGCTATCCATCAAGCCCAACGTGTCATTTGAAATAACATCGTATTCACCCCTTTGAGGCCAAACGATGGTCAAATGTGGAGCGAATACCCGTCGACGTCAAAAAACACATAGAGACCGCTTGAAATGAATCGCATTAAAATCGCTGTTCCCGCTGAATCAGCTCCCATTCACGGACGATGAGGTACGAAATGACCGATAACCTCGGAATGCAAAGGGGTCGCACCCTCCGCGCCGGCGAGAAGGGATAGCAAAAACGAAGCGAGCGACCGGCATGGCAACACGCCCTTCCCCAATGCAAAGGCGGACGAAACATGTTTCGCCACCCCACTCCTGCTCGGTTACCGGGAGCGCGGAGAGGGACGGATACGAAGGGAAGGAGGAGTGGGGGGGGGGGGGGGAAGAGAGGAGAATGGCAAAAAGGAGATCTAACGAAGATAGAAATCTCTTGCGATAAAAGTTTTATCTGGAGTAATGACAACAGTCGGAAAAAAAGGACTCGTTATCATCTAGGCCGTGTTGAAGACGTCAGGGAGGACTCGACTTGGCTGCAATTAATGATCACGCAAGCGATCGAGCCGTCTTGCGTCTTCCCTGACTCGAGTTCGTCGTCATCTCGACTCTCCATGTTTGACCTTGGCGCAAAGACGATGGGGTGGTGTCTGGGGTCGACTCGAGGCGGACTGAGAACGCTTCGTGGGTGTAGTCGAAGCGGCTCTCGGGCATAAGAGAGTGAGAGTAGACAGGCGTTCAGCGGCAGTAGTACGATAGTTAATAGGAGGAGGCGACCGGTCGCTGGAGCCATTAGGGATCGGTGGGTAATTTGGTGGACGCAGGATTTTCAGGGAAGTTTGGAGAGAAACACAGCGTCAGAATTAGACTACTCTTAGAAAAAGACGATAAAGGAGTCCAATATTTAACGTCTAATCCGGCGGATGGAGGTGTACTTCAATTGAAGCGGAATGGGGTTTAGAATCATGTGTCAGAAAATGTACAAAACTGCAGTTTTGGAGTAAAAGATACTTAAAAACGATAATTAAATCATAAAATAGATGGGATCGAATTAAGTATCTCAGAATAGGTCAAATACTTAGGTACGAGGTCGGAATAATCTGGCATGGGGTGTATACAGTAGAAAGAGTATGCGGGGTTACCCTAGTAGCGCTCGGTTTCATCGAACAAGTTGCAGGAAAACTTAATGGAAAAATTATAGAGAGATGTTTCTTTGCATTAGTCAGGCCACAATTGAAATATGCGGAAAGTATTTGGAACCCATTGGAGAAAACTTTAATTAAAGAATTGGAAAAAGGTTCGGAGAAAGGTTCAACCTCCTGATTTGTCAAAAAATACCACAGGAAGCGAATAAGCATCATGGGTGTGTCACAAATATGTCGGAAGCCCTTTGATTCACGAAGTGAGCAGGCAAGACTTGAATCTAAGAAATATTACAGAGAATTGAGTTTTCAAGAACACCAAAGGAATTAATTTGGCACCATATTATATTGACCAATTCGACCACGTAGGTAAAATAAGAGAGAGAGAGAGAGACACAAAAACAGACAGATTCTTGTATTCGCTCTTTCCTCGCACGATAATCACTAAATTAATTCGAACCAAAAATTTGCCAAAAGAAAAGCATTCGATGTATCATTCCATTGTTGCATTTTGAGCATAGGTATGTATATCCTCGAGGTATTTATACATCAAATACATGTTTGAATAAATATTTCTGTATGCATGGATAGTGCCTTAGCACCTTCCGCCCTTTCGGCGCTTTTTGGGGTATTCTGTGGATATAGATGAATTGCCCTCCACATGAAAGAAAAGAAGGATTCGGGATACTACTCTTACAGAACAAGTTCTACCACTGCCGGGATTCGAACCCGGGTGGGAAACCATTGCACCAGCCACCGAACCAACCCGATCCCCGGTGGATTCGGGGCACACACAGATGAAGGTCTAGATAGGCTGGGAGGAAAGGAGAGAGAGAGAGTGATTGGGATGGGGGAAGGGTGGAGGCCGAGGGAGAGGATGCAGGCGCAACCGGGACATCGTTATTGGGGCGTTGCGGTGAATCTTCGAGACGGCCGGACATTCCGGCATCCCTTCCCCTTCCTCCTCCTCCTCCTCAAAATCCGTTACGCCCTCTTCTGAATTTACGGCCACTTTGCGGGGAAACCATCTCCCCTCACAGCTGTGGTTCATGCTTATAAATTAAGTCTCAGAATAAAGGCCGGTCTGTGCTAGACAGCGGGATGTAACATACCGTGTTAATAATACTCTTGCCACTCGTAGCGATGGAGTAGATACGTTTGCATCATCAACTGCGAGCCTCTTTTTGCGAAATAGGAACTTCTCTCAGTTCAAATGTTTTTAAATCTTCTTTCTTAAAAGTACAGATTTTTTCATTTCATTTCACTTCCTACGGAGAAAAGCGGTTAAAAAAAGTTTCCAATAAAATGGCCTTCGGGGAAAAAGTTTCAAATATAAGGGCCCTCAATTGCCGGCGTCGTCCCTCTGACTTCACTAAATTCTTGTTTTTCTCCATGAATATATAGCAACAAAAGACGGTGGTCCTGATTTTTCAGAGGGGCTATAATAATTTATTTTGAGATCTTATTTAACCTATTCACACTAGGTAAACATTGGATGAAAAGGTTATAAAAGGCTTCAATGTAGAACGTAGTGCTTCGTGAACGTCAGACCTGATCCTGTCCTAATATTTGAGACAAAAGGATGAGCGTTGACAGGAGGATTTTGAAATTTGGTGTGGCGGAGAATGGGGAAACTAAGTCAGACAGAGATGAGGACGAACGTCTTGGTTTTAAATTGTGTGGCCGAAGAGAGGAAATTATTGGGGACAGTACGAAACAGTGGGTGGAATACATATATATATATATATATATATATATATATATATATATATATATATATATATATCATATATCTATATTGATAGGGTATTGAGGAAGGTGCAGAAAACGGTGATAGAAAGGAGAACGTTTGGTGGGCGGGGTAGACAAAGGAAGAAAGTAGACCGTATGAAACTAGGCAGACATTTACGACGGAATGTCGAAAGAAATAATATAGGGAAAAAAAAGGAAGGTCTCCCCAAAATTAGAGGTATAAAGTCGTTATAAACCGTCCAAAACCTTCCTTAAATAAGTAGAATAACTTTCCATAAAGAACTGTATAGTAAAGAACTTAGACCAACAAGGTTAGACATTGAAAAAGAATATGACGTAGAGGAAGACAGCTTAGGTCCAGGCATACTAGATGATGAGATAGAAAGGGCATTAAGGGAGATGAAACTAAATAAGGCCGTGGGGGTGGATAAAATTCCCGCGGAACTATTGAAATGTTTAGGAAAATGTGGGATGTGGGGGCTATATGGGCTGATTTGTAGTATTTATGAGGTAGGTATCTGGCCGGAAGACTTTGTGAGATCAGTTTTAGTTCCTATCCCGAAAAAGGTAAAGGCTACATCTTGTGAGGACTACAGGACGATAAGTTTGATATCCCACGCAGCTAAAGTTGTTCTCAGGATCATAAACAAAAGGATAGAGAGTACGGCAAATAATTACATAGGGGATAATCAGTTTGGGTTTAGGAAGGGGAGAGGTACGCTTGATGCCATTGCAGTAATGAGATTATTAATCGAGAGGACACGACCAGGAGGTATTTGCCTGTTTCGTAGATTTTGAGAAAGCGTTTGATAGAGTGAATTGGGAAAAACTAATGAGTGTATTGCAGAAAATAGGAATAGATTTGAGGGAAAGGAGGCTAATCTGCAACCTGTACATGTCTCAGACTGCTCAGGTGCGGGTGGGAAACGGGGAGTCCGGATGGGCAGTGTTAGGAAGGGGTGTAAGGCAGGGTTGCCCATTATCACCGTTGCTGTTCAACCTGTATGCAAAGGAAATGATTAAAGAGGCATGGGAAGAACTCGAGGTAGGAATGAAAGTGGGCGGGGAATTCGTAAAATCAGTTAGGTTTGCTGATGACCAAGCTTTAGTTTGTCAGTCAGCCAAGGGGTTGCAAGCAGTGCTGAGTGAATTGGAAAGTCAGTGCGACAGGTATGGGATGAGAATCAATATTAATCAAACAAAGGTTATGCGATTTTCTAGAAAGAATAAGGCTACGCTAAACATTAAAATAGGAGGGCAAAAACTAGAGCAGGTAGAACAGTTTACGTATCTCGGTAGTATTTTGGACCAACACGGTCAAAGTAGTAGGGACGTAAGGAGAAGAATTGCGCTGGGCAAATAGGCTTTCACAAGGAGGAGGGAGTTGATGAAAGGGACGTTGAGTAAGGATGTTAAGAAAAGACTCGTAAAAACTTTGATATGGAGCGTAGCTATGTACGGCGCGGAAACGTGGTCATTGAAGCAGGAGGATAGACGTAGATTGGTGGCTTTTGAAATGTGGTTGTGGAGAATAATGGAGAAGGTGAAATGGACAGAGAAGAAAACAAATGAGGAAGTACTTGGTATGGTGGGCGAAGAGAGGGGTTTGCTGGGAGAAATCCTATGGAGGCAGGAAAAGTGGATGAAGGGGGTGTTGACCGGCAGTGGGATGTTGAAAACTGTGATAGAGGGGAGATTTTGGGCAAAAGAGGAAAGGGAAGGAACAGGATAGGGATGTTGGACGGGATGAAGGGAGGAAGAAAATACTCAGAGCTGAAGAGGGACCTGATGTAGAGTAGGATGTTGTGTTTTGCTAGGGGTCACAAATTATTTAATTAGTAATTATGTCCATCCAAAAACCTACCTTAACCGGTAGATTACCTTTAAAAAAAAAACTTTCCATGAAATTGAATCGTCATTGGTCAATAGAAAAGTGATATTAGAAAGTTACTACAATTTCTGCGAGAAAATTAAAAAAAAATTAATATCAAGGTCCGTATTATTTAAATTATTCATATTAAACAAAAATTAATTTCAATTAAGTTGGTTATCGAAGGTCAGGATTTAGAATTAATAATTTCAGACTCAAATTTAACAAATGAGCGTACGATAAATATAAACCTTTAAGGGAAGTAAAACAAGGAATTTTCTAAATTACCGGACTTTTCTTAAATGGTGTTTAGTAAATATTAAAATCCAATATTCCTAAAATAAAATTTCAACATTCTACCTATTTCGAAGGTTGGGTAAGAGGAATATATACAGAGACCAGGAACTGTCACCATTCCATCACTTTATTTTTACTCCAATTCGTGAAGATAATGCATAAAATTCCAAATGCAGAAAAACCAAACTAATGCGCTTAGGGTTTTAATCTGACGTAGGTAATTTGAGGGAGGGCATGGCTGGGTCGAGGCATGGCATGGCATGGCTGGGTAGTTTTTCCCTCACTCCCCGTCTCACTCTTGGAATAATTTAAAAAAAGAACTAAAGGAAAATATTGATTTAAAAGAAAGGAACTGACCCTAGGTCGTAGCACGATAAATAGCATTTTCCATTCGCCCATACAATCGCTCAAGATTTTATGATTATTATTATTAGCAATAGATTAAGGATAGGTTTTCAATGGACCCTGGCATTATTTACTACTTTGGTCTCCAGTTCTAACTACCCTTATTCTCAAGAAAGAAGATCCTAAGGCCAATAAAAATAATTAAGAAGAAACTCCTATACCGGTATTTCGGTCACACAGGTGACCATCAACGGGGAGAAAATCAAATAGGGCACTTGAACTAAGAAGAGGAATGTGCACAGGCACCGTCCAAAGTCAACTCTTCTTAGTTCAAGTGCCCTATTTGATTTTCTCCCCGTTGATGGTCACCTGTGTGACCGAAATACCGGTATAGGAGTTTCTTCTTAATTATTTTTATTGGCCTTAGGATCTTCTTTCTTGAGATTATTACTTTAACAGCCAATAGCTCCACATCTTCCATTTCTAACTACCCTTATTCAATTGTACATACATTCTCTCCAATATTCTTTTAATTTTTTACCCCTTCCTTACTTGCCCCACGCGCTCCCTCTACCACAGTCTTCAACATACCATTACCGGCCAAAATGTTCTGTATTCACCTTTCCTACCTCCTTTGGATTACTGACATCATTCCTTTCTCCTCCACCATCATTTCTAGCACTTCCATGCTTGTTTTGCTTGCCGTACATCTTACCTTTTCTATCCTTCTTCACACCTGTATTTCGAAAGCCGTTTCCGCGCCGTACATAACTACTGTCCATATCAAAGTTTTAATGAGTATTTTCTTAGCATCCTTACCGTTCCTGTCATGAACTCTCTCCTTCTTTTTAAAGCTTCTTTGCCTCCCGCAATATTTCCTTTAATGTTCCTATGAAGTCTCACCTAAAAGCGTGAAGCGTGCGACGCTAGCTTGTGAGAAAGAACCACCTGCGAAATGTCCCGCATGCAGGCGATCATGAATTTTGGAAAGCGCTCAGTTGAAACGGAAGTCCGTGAGATAAACCAGTGAAAGCATATCCGATAATCTGCTTTCACTATTTTAAATACAGCCACAATTGCATGACGAAAAATTACCAAGGTCATTTATAACTCGAGATTACCCAGGTAAAACAATGAATTCAAAATAAGAATGAAGATTACGCGTTCTAATTCACTTCTGCTTAAAACCTCTCTCTTATTGTACTATCATTAGTATATGATATGTACTCGTATATGTGTCTGATATGACATTTCAATTAAGTTGTCAATTTTTGTAGATAAGTACTGCGTTTTGTGACATTATCTTTTATATATATATATATATATATATATATATATATATATATATATATATATATATATATATATATATATATATATATATATGAGTATATATATATATATATATATATATATATATACTCATATATACAGAAACAGATATAAGGAAAAGGGATAGGAACACACATAAAGGACGAACACAATAGAGGTGGGGAAGGCGGAATCGAACGGATCACAAGAGTAAAAATATTTCCTCAACCGGGACTCGAACAACGGATCTTTCCACTTGCCGGGCGGATGCTCTTAACCACTTGAGCTATCGAGGATAGTCAATTTACCCTGAGATCCGTGGGTCTAATATGTCGCCAAGCGCCCCGATTCTTTCAGCCAAGAGATGGCGTCAGGGGGCTGTTTCACCCACCAAAGGAGAAATAGACAATACACAAGGAAAGGAAAGGACAGTGGGTTAGAATTCATACAACATCATACAGGAAAGGAACAGTGCGTTTCGTGGCACGCATAGCCAGAAGAAAGAGATGAGCCACATTGGCCAAATACACATTCAAACACGAAATCCCGCCAAACGGCGAATAAATACTCATATATACAGAAACAGATATAAGGAAAAGGGATAGGAACACACATAAAGGACGAACACAATAGAGGTGGGGAAGGCGGAATCGAACGGATCACAAGAGTAAAAATATTTCCTCAACCGGGACTCGAACACCGGATCTTTCCACTTGCCGGGCGGATGCTCTTAACCACTTGAGCTATCGAGGATAGTCAATTTACCCTAAGATCCGTGGGTCTAATATGTCGCCAAGCGCCCCGATTCTTTCAGCCAAGAGATGGCGTCAGGGGGCTGTTTCACCCACCAAAGGAGAAATAGACAATACACAAGGAAAGGAAAGGGCAGTGGGTACATTGTACTACGGTCGGAGAGATCATGCTAATAAAATTAGAGAGATTAAAGGTAGAACGGATAGATTTAAGATGTCATTTTTTCCACGAACGATAGGGGATCATAATGACATTGTTCGACCGCGGTAGGGTCATGTTCGGGTAAAATATCCTGGTGTGTATTCACATCCTGCCACACACCCTAGCGGTGGCTTGCAGGGTATGTTTAAATAAAAATTAAATAAATAAAAATAAACTGAAAATCTATGGTTGAATTTTCGAATCGCTAAGTTTCTTATACCGAACGAGTAATGATGTAAACCCGAGATTTATTCTGTTATACCCTTCCGGATAGATCAGGAAAAGTGAGGTCTGCGTGAAGGCCGCAGAAGCAACTATTTACATTATTCTGAAAAGGATTAGGTAATAATAAGGCCTTGGACCACTTATTCCTCCTCGTCTTCAGAGCCACCTCTCCACTCGATTCCCTCCTTTCACCCGCACCCTCTGTGTCCGCACCCATCGTTCTTTGATTGGTGTCTCACAAAAAAATGTTTTTCTCGCCGATTAAATCATCCTCCAATGGTCAGAGATTGAATTAACAGACAAACTACAGTCAGTTTACTTGCCACTGAGGTTAGAAAAGCACCAAATGTAATCGGTCCAAGCGTTTTCCCCTTCAGAAAATGATCTAAACTCAGCCATAAAGATAAATTATACCAAGATTAGACAAAGCGAAACGAAAGCGTACTAACAGATATTCATTTGCTCATATCACCTCAATCAATATCGGTTAATATTATGTCAAATGATGATTTAGCCGACATTCAGTTTTTCCGATGCATTTTCGTCTTTTAGAACAATGAAGTCGTTTTTGGCGCTGATATCTCCAAATACCTTCCTAATTTGCGTCGAGTATGGATTTATTTACGTAATCAGAATGGTTAGACGAAAAGGTATTGGGAAAGAATAAAAAAACGAAATGAAAAAGCATCAAGTAAAAGTAGGAATAGCAGAGGATATACATCTCTTAAAAAACGCAACACATATTTTACAAAATCAAGAGTTGAGTCAAGAGAGAGAAATTTGAGAACTTTTAATCGCATTGATGGAGACTAAAATATACAGATGGATTGATTAAACTATGAGGCCGAAAGAAATATAATTTAGAAAAAAATAAAACGGAAGATACACTGGGGGAGTACAAGGTGAAAAAGTTGAGAGATCATCTACATATACATCTACATAATACCCCGAAAGCCGCCGCAAGGGCGTGTGGCGGGGGGTGTTAGGTCACCAACTGTATCAAGACTATTGACAACATCAAATGTACCAGAAAAGAGCATGCATTACAATGATGGAAGAATATGATTAAGCCAGAATTAAGTCGCCGCATTGGGAAAGAAAAACGAAGGGGAAAATGGAAGAGAAAATGGTGCAATATAATAATAATAATAATTGATAAAGCGAGACTAAAGCAAAACAGCTTACCAACACAATCCTGCATATACCTATTTGAAGGAGACAATAAAGAACCACAAAGAATAAGGAAGAAAAAAGGATGGTCTGTAATGCAGATGACATTGCTATAATTATAGAAGAGAATCCAGAAAACCTGCAGGCATCCTTGGGCGCATTGAGCCGAGCACTTCAAGGGTACCTTTAACAAGAACGTCAACAGGAAGGAAACTAAAATCCTAGTATGCGGAAGAAGGAAGCTGGAGGTTGCACGTTTGGTATGAGGAGGTGAATGAAAACCAGTGGAATCTCTTATAACCCTCCATAAGTGTCACAAAAATAAGCTAAAGGATGATGACTACCGGAAAGACTGATAGAGGGAATCATTTTTCCCTCTCAACATGGGCAAAGGCAACTTATAAAATATTGCATGGAATAATAAGTACAAGAATATAAAATGTCATATGCTGTTAAAAACCATAGATTATCCTAACGGCTGGTGACTTTAAACCCTGCCTAACCTCCTTATCGAAGCTTTCAGGGTTAGAAATGGATGGCACGGGATGGAAAGAAGTCGATGAAATTCGACAGGAGGATACAACAGCGACGACATCAGTGAGTTCTGTAGTATCTTCTAATCCTATGATATAAAGATATAAATCTCGCAAATGTTATCTTGAAAGGTAGGATGTTGATAAATGAGTGAATCCACGATTTTCGATTGACATATCTATTGACTGGGAAAACCCATCGAAGGGTGGATGTTAAAATTCACTAATGAATCGTTGTTTTTTTTTAATGATCATAGGAATGTCATTCCAAAGGTATGGATTTATGTAAGCGTGTTTTTTATTTATGTTCAGAAAGGTAGAGAAATTTTGGGTTCAAAGGTTCTTACTAGCTTACTCTTATGGTCCCAATTTCACCCGAATAAAGATGTTTATCTATCTAATTCAAGCAAAATAAAACGATCACTCATATCTGTATCCATGTTGAGTCTTAATTTTCCTGCAATAGGTCTTATATTAACATAATAGATAATTTATACTTGTAAATAAACTCTTCGGAGATCCAACAACAAAATATAATTTTTATGGACAGTAAATTTGACCTTCCGCTGGCTTTCCCGAACAAAACTCGGTTTTTCAGATAACTTGCCTAAACCACCTGATATTTCAAACACCTAGAATTTATGATGGGAATAAAAATACCAGATGACCCAGGGGTCGCGTGTTTCAATCCAACTTAGTTGTTTAATGTTTCGTTGGTTGGTAATTGTTTCTGTTACGTTGATAGTTAAGGTGGGGATATACGGTTGTAACCTTAAGCCTTTTATCGACACGCTAGCCATTGATTTCATGCGCATCACACGACAATTAATTAAACATTAATATAAGTTTTAATGCTATATTTATAATGTTGATCATAAACGATATTGTTTATATTTTTGAATGATAATTTTGAAAAGATGATCAAATCAAATGGCGCAGCGCGAAACTTGATTCATTGTTACTGTAGAAGTTCAAGCGTTTGGGAAGAAATAAATATTTATTTCTTGTTTAAATAAATTAACAGATCAAAGCAGTAACATACGCTGAAAGTTTTTCAATAACTTGCACATTTTACCTCATTTCATTACAAAGAAAGGTACGATGGTTCCCTCGCAGTTCAACGGATCATTTTCAGTTTTAACTGAGAAACGCCAAAGAAAATTCCCAACGTATTTGAGTCAAAGTGCAATTTAACCCTCGACGATGAGAAATCCAATAATTTAGGGATTTTAATCTGTAATACCTCCAAAATTGGCGAGGGAAAGTGATATTGCATTTAATTTTTTATGTATTAACTTTTTAAAAACTGGTTCATGCCGTCCTATGTTAAATAATGTTTTTGCTGAACATATAACCAGCGTCCACAAGGGGCCATTTTAAGCTAATTCTTTTTAAGGAGGAACGGCGGGGAAATAGCGGGGAAAGTAGAGTTATTGAAAATTCCAACAGATTAAACGGGCTTCAGAGATTATAAAATTTCTTTGCAGCGCTTGATGGAATTTGAAGGCAGAACGTACCCTGCGAGAGAAATACCTATCGAAACGTCGAAAGATAAGGCCTAACTAAAATGAAACTTCGACTTCAAAAACGACTAAGCGACCGGTTTTCCAACCTTTTCCTCGATCCGCCATTCCTCAACAGTCCTCAATTTTTTTTAATGGTACTAATGACCTCAGCTATTCTACTTCACCCCGCGGTAATCGCCGCCACTCTCATCACTTCACCGCCTGTTGTGGTTCCCAACCCCCAGAGCAGCAAGAAAACAATTGAAATGTGCTCTTCCGCTTAGCTCGACGGAATAGGTTCAAACGATTGCTTAGCCACCAGGAAAAGGCAACTGAATCATTCAACTACAATTTCCGAGCAGTGCCTTGGTAGAGGAAGAGGTAGTGCGAATCAAGGACGTAAAAGGAGTTCTCATAACGAAATTGAAAACATATTTGACACTCTCGAAGCAGAGACGTGATCAAACCAACACCCGAGCAGGAATGAGAGGTAAACAGGAGGGAGGAAGAAGGCACAAGGTCATTAAAACTGTCGCACAGGTTTTTATGAAATTCAGTGACATTTCATACCGGAGGTGAGGAAATGAAAAATATTGGATGAGAGGAAGGAGGCCATCAAGAATAAATATGGGAAAAGGAGCATTGAATGCGGAAGAAATTATGGCGACGAAAGAAAAATTACTACTTCCTACGGTGACAGACACGAACTATCAAATAATTATAAACATACTCTTGAAGTCACGTTTTGTCGATGATTGAACGGGTTAAATCTAAACCTAACTATTGCAAAGATCATAGGATGAAGTTTCCGCAAGTTATTAAGGTGAACGGTTCAAGTAAACTATGGAGAGAAAAAAATAAATAAAACAGTCCAATGCGGAAACTGGCTGATGAAGGAAAATTGAGTTCAACTAGAGAGATGATGTTGATGAATGAAATCCTTGAATTCTGATTCGATGACTCCCCAAGGGAGCCGTAGCAATAACTCTTTTTTTAATATTCAGCTGCAATAGATCATAGTTTCTATCAAAATTATTCGATAAATATAACACAGTCATTTTAATCAGCCTAATACGACCTAATTTTCAACAACACATTAAAGCCTGTTCCTGTAAGTTGATAAAGGGCCAACGGCTATACTACGCTGAAAACACCGGTTCTCGTCCTATCAACGAAATTAAGCAATGACGGGCCCGGAGGGTACTGGGCGGGTAACCGCCTGGGAGCACCGGGTGCCGTTGGCTTGTAGCCCCGGTGGTGGCGGGGTAATGTCCTCGTTTATCAACCCCTGTCGTCGTGGGATCGATTCTCACCTGAATGGGTTTTCCTCCACCTAGTGCTGGGGTGTTTGTAAATGTGTCATTGTTAATGGTACGATAATAAGACCAAAATAAGTGGTTTTCGGACTAATGCCAAAAAAATAAAACCATTAAAATACATCATAACACGGATAAACAACCTGATCTACGACTAGAGGTAGAGTTTGAACGATTCCCATCCATACGTTTTCACACATCTTCGTGAACTTCTGATAACTTCTTCCCTTATTCAAATGAACTTATTCATTTGCCCAACATTATTCCCCTTCCCATAATTTTTTCCATAAAATGTATAACCCTGATATCATGATAGAGGCGCCAAGCCTGTTCCATGTCGAATGTTTACGTGTCCTGAGGATTATCACTCCGCTTAACTAGTATGTACTCTTTATGTCTCCTTTGAACTTCCCGCTCGCAAGACCGATTCAATAATGAGTGAATATCTCGTTAAATTTAAATTTCCGAAGACAGTAACGAGCTCTCTTGGTTTGAGGAACGAACTTTTCTCCGCATCGTTGCCGAAATTCGCAATGAGCACAGCTCAGAAGTTCGTTATAAGTCCTCAATTGTTCCCGGCTCAACCTTGTGGAAATTCATTTTAATTAAATGAAGAATACAATGTAACTTTCCACTGTCCTTTAAAGTATGCAAATAAAGGACAGTGGAAAGTTACACTGTATTCTTCATTTAATTTTCGATATGTGTTCATGAATGCCACCATATTTGCCAATCGTCCAGAGACGAAAAATTAAAATGCAGTCGCGGATATTTTTCCGCATGGTACATTCATCGCTGTGCAAAAACGTGCTTTTCCTCCGCAGAACACTTCGCAATCATGGAGCTTGCGAATCAGCTCCGATGATTCATTTTAGCGCCATGAACCTTTGGAATGTAGTGATAGCGGTAACTCGCGTAAAAGATCCAGGGTCACGCCTCGGGTTTTTTTTATGTGGTTCCTGGACTGCCACGAAAATTCTTGAAAAAATAATTCTTCAATGGCTTCACTATCGTAAGCTCTTACGAATTAAAATGCAATTGTAAACGCTTAATTGATAAAGGAATTACTATCATTTTGTATATTATTAATCAATCGGTAATTAGAAATGTATGTTTCAGTAGCGAACAATATCAAGAATGGTGCTGGCGTTTTCGTCTTGTGTCGTATTCATAACGATTGCATTAAAGGATTCACGTTATGAAGATCCGCGATCACTACTCATCAATCCTACCTTGGGATAAGTTTGGGTTTAGAAAGGTAGTCAGTAAGGCGCGAGGCTACAGTCATTTCTGAACTCATTCGAAAAGCAGTATGATTAGTATCAGTATGGGATGAGAATCAACGTAAGCAAAACACAATTTATGAAGTTTCGAGAAAGATAAAAGCCAAGTCAAACGTAAAAATAGGAGAGCAAAACGTATCGCAGGCGGAACAGTTTACGTAACTTGGGAGTGTCTTGGACCATGATAGTCGCAGTTGATATAAGAATAGTATAGAAGGATATAAGTAGAGGAAATGGGTTTGTTAAAAAGCTATCACAAGGAGAAGGCAGTTGATGACGGGGACATTAAGTAACGAGGTTAAGAAAAGATAAATGAAAACTTTGTTATGGAGCGTGGGTTTGTACGGCGAGAAAACCTGGTCCTTGAAGCAAGCTGATAGACATAGATTGGAGATTTTTGTGATATGTCTAGAGGGAGATGGAAAAGGTAAAATGGACGGATAGAAAATCAAACGAAAAGGTACTAGGCATGTTAGGGGAGAAGATAGAATCATGGAGAGAAAAATAAAGGAATCGGGAAAGGTGGGTGAACAGCATTTTTATTGGTAATAGAATGTTGAAAACTGTGATAGAGGGGAGAACGTTAGTCAAGCGAGGTAGGGGTAAGAGAAGGATGGACATGTTGGACGAAATGAAGGGAGATCGGATGTAAGCAAAATCGAAGAACAATTTATTATAGAGTGAGATGTCAGGTTTGGTCTCAGTAGGAGAGACTATGAAAAGTAGGACTGCCCGTGTCCATACAAAATATATCTTCAATATCTTAAGCGGTAAACTACCGTTACTAGTATGCATTACCTCTGCTTTCGAACACACGGGAAGACTAGGTAGATCCCCATCTCCTTTCCGAAGCCAATACACTGGGAATTACCTCTTGGGAACAAGATAGCCGAACAGGAAACCTGACCATCAAAACACGAGACGAAAAGCTCCTACCTATCGTTGCACTCATCCCGCCAGATGCCGCCTATTTGCTCAATACGCGCGGGATCTCGCGTGTTCGAAAGGGACTACTACTAAGAGTACTTTTCCGAACACCATCTCTCCACCGATATCTTGTCCTCCCAATTTTTCTATATTCCTCGCAACGTGATGATTATTTTGGCAAAATAAACGTGTATGAACATTGGATTCGCAAAGAAGTATGAAGTTCAGAATTGAATTGTTACGAAACTTGGAAAATTTTGTTAATAGTTTTTCGGAATGAGGCAACCACACATTAACAGGAAAACCACAACAATGGTATTTCGGAACGAGGCAACGAGAAAAAGACTACCAAAAAGCTACCCAGGACCCATGGTGAAAGGCAGCAGTTTCACCATAAGGCACTGGCGGTGCAGACCGTGTGGGTCTGCTCATCAGCTACCGCAGCTACCAACGAGAGTGAAGTTCGCGGTACTGGCCGCAGTACTGCGATGTACAAGGCAATGGGAAACCACCACATTATTCTCCCTAGAATATGCAGCCTTGTATTGCATTTAAATACAACAGAATGTAGTAGCTGCAGTTAACCAATCCTAGGATTGAAATACTGATGATGAAGAAGGGGAAGATCGTTCTCATATGTCATGGGGATGGCCAGTTTGTAAATTCGTACGTATCGTTGAAATGGAAATGCTAATAGCCAACACTACATAAACTATATGGGCAAGAATTCAGAATATCAGTTGGACAGCGATGGTGGGTAATGATAAAAGAAGATGGAGCAAGAGGATTCTTCCTCGTGAAATTTAAAGAATGTAGTGTAAGGAAAGCGTTGGGATGTGGAAGGTTGTGGTAGAAGGAATATTTCGTGATAGCTTGGGTAGAGGGAGGAAGTGAACAGAATTTTGGGAGTGCATGAAGGCTGGTAGAGAGAAAGAATGTCGCATTTTGGTCGGAAGAAAACGTTCTGAAGTTCACGGTGAACGACTATCCAAAACCTATATCTAAATAATAACTTACCTAATTGAATATTTGAAAGTAAATATTTTATTCAGTTAAACCTCACAATTCGGGTCCACGCCTCTCCTTGCCCACTACGCAGACTACTACGGCTCAGCCCCTGGCAACATTAGGAAACAAGGGCCCACGATTGAAGGCGGCCCCGAGCCGTATCGGACGCGACAACCTCGGTAGCGTGAAAACTAATATTCCCCATTGTCGAACGTCATTCAATTTTTTCCACGATTAAAATTGCATCATGCTTCATGAATACGTATTCGACCTTTCGGGGAGGACATATTTGTCTTGACGTCAAAGAAAGTCAAGGCAAATGTTTTATTCCATTACGAACCTCTCGCAGTAGTTAAAGTTACACAAAAAATTATTGCATTCAGCTTGATCACGTTTAAGGCCAACCCAATTATTTCTTTCATAGGTTGGAACTAAACTAAGAAATTAGGATTCACTCAGTGTGGATACAATCATATGGACGTAAATATCGTACATAAATCTGTATGCCCAAATGCGAGCAATAGTAAAATACTAACGAAACTACTAACAAGGAAATCGTTGATTCTGAGAGACCTTAAGTACTTCCACATTGAATTTTCTTCGCCCGTTCCCCTTCATAAATATTTGTTTCCTTATAATCTTCTTTGTGGCATACATCAACAGACATTTTAAATTAACATTCAATTTTTTTATTGGTAATGAGTGCTTTGAGACTTTCTTTGCAATAATTCTCATGTAGTAATGATACTAAGTAGAATTTTAATCACTTTAAATAAATTTTCAACCCGGAAAGTCATATTGGATTGAAATTTGTGGATAATATGATATCATTTCTTCACATAGGACTGAGAAAATATTTTTTCGACACGAGGGTAGCTTAAAACTATACCACGATAGTCCTCCACTTCTTTTAGGTAAGTTTTTTTCACTCGAAATCCACAATTTTCACACATCCATGAGATTCATCATGATTTAGAAATAAGGTGTACATAATCGATGCAAAGAAGCGGACATGGAATCAAAATCACGTACCTTAATTAACCATCCTTATTGACCAAGACCAACGTATATCGACCGATAGCTGTGAAAGACTGTGAATCCTATAAGCTGAAAAATTGACACCCTGTGGACTGGTTTTTGCAACATAAATCAATTTATGACTATCGATTTCGCATTGATCTGTCCGCTGTTTTACACAGACGGGAATCAATGAAATCCAGATCGTCATAAAAATGATCAGAGAAATTTCCATCTCAGTATGAACCAATACACATGGATGAAATCATTAATCCATTAAGGTAACGATTGAGCAATAATTCTGCCGGGTTAATTTGGTGGGTAATTGTCCCTCTCCTTTATCCAAGTGTCGCGATTACAAGTTCCACTTGGGACGTGATGTCTGATACGATGTTTTTTTATCATAGTAGCACTCTCGCGACCAAAGATATCCACAAAGCAAAACAATAACCAATAATAGAAAGCAGAAAGGAAGGAAATCCTGAAAATGCAGTTTTGCATGTACATATAAATGTAGGTGGCCAAATCGAAGAATGTAAAAGAATAAGGAACGATTTTCAGACTATCAAAGTTCAAATTGAAGTTAGACCGACTGAGGCATTAGGCAACCATAACTCTCTTGCGATTTGGAATAAGGGAAAAATTTAAATTACTCTTTAATAAGTCTATAATATAGATCGTAATTCCAAGAAGGTGTGTTAAAGATATCCAAAAAATTTTCGCATCCACTCAGCTATGATCATCGGATCATCGAAGAATAAATATGTTCGAAGCCAAAAATTAGACAAGCATAGATCAGCCATGTGTCAGAGTGTTCGCTCGTTTAAACAGAAACTCTCAAAACCTGTTGGCGGGGATTTTTTAAACAAAATCCACAGCAAGGTGAGAAAATTAAAATTATACAGGAAATTAGGAGGAAAAGGCAATATGCAGCAAGGAAAGGCAGTGTCGGATCTAGGAAACCTGTACGGAGAGGTATATATATATATATATATATATATATATATATATATATATATATATATATATATATATATATACACACACACACGAGGGTCATCCGGAAAGTAGTACCCGTTCGTGCCGCATGAAGTGCTGACGACGCGAGTAGCCGCTGGACGAGGTCAGATAGCTTCAGTGGCTTGTCTGCCTTCTCTGAGCCAAGTTGCGTGACGCTAGCATTGCCTGTGTTGTTTCTGTGATTGTTTACAATGTTTAAAAAAATTGAGAACGCCGCCAGTTGTGAAGTGAGGGCAGTGATTAAATTCCTCAATGCAAGAAACGTTCGCCCATGTGATATTCATCGCCAATTAAAGGAGGTGTATGGAGACAATGTAATGGACGAGTCGTCTGTTCGGCGGTGGTGTCGCAACTTCAACATGGGGAGGGGGAACACACACGACGATGAGCGTTCGGAGAGACCGTCTGTCATTACAGACCAACTGGTGAGCTCAGTTGACGAATTCGTGAGGAACGATCGGCGCGTCACAATTGATGACATCTGTGAGCATTTTCCCAATGTTTCTCGAACAATTGTTCATGAAATTGTTAAACACCATATGCATTATGCAAAAATTTGTGCAAGATGGGTCCCTCGCGTATCTCAATGAGCTGGCGGCGAAGGACTATGCAGCAGGAATACAGAAACTTGTCACACGTTATGACAAATGCCTTAATTTGCTTGGAGATTATGTTGAGAAGTAGTTTAAAGTATCCTCTTTCAAATAAAATTTTTTATGTTTGTTAATATTTACTTTTGTGTCTTTATTTCACGAACGGGTACTACTTTCCGGATGACCCTCGTATATATATATATATATATATATACCTGTATGAACAAACATAATTTCATGAAATTTTTTATTCCAAAAAATAAAAGGCATGTTCAAGTAAGGAAAAGAACAGCTGCATGGGACGCGCAGGGCAGACTATGAGAGACCATGGATATGTTCGGGACATTAAAGAAAAGTTGGGAAAGTAGAGGTTAGGGTACCACTACGAAACCAAAGGAACAAATATGTTAGCCAAACAAATTTTATGCAAGGCTAAAGAAATGCTACAGAGGCGTATGAGAATTAGAACTGAACAAGAGACGAATGGAAGTCGATCGATCTTCAGATTGAAGTACTGAAATGAATGAACGAAATCCCAGAGAACTTCAAGAGGGATTTAGGATTGCGCTAAAAATTATTTGAGAAATTAAGAAGGACCAGGACATGAAAACATAGCTCACGGACAGAAACGGGGGAAGAACCACTTTTGTTTTGCTTGCGGGCGGACTCAAAGCCTCAGGTACTTGGAACCAATCGTTTGCTGACATGCTCTGAAAATATTGTGCAACACACATTTCGCGGTGACTTCAGGGTATTACCCAACGGTATCATTAATGGAAAATCCACAAATATCATTTTACTGAGAGAGAGTGAGGGAGAGGAAGGAAAAACTAAGAGAGAAAAAATTAATTCGTTAAGCCACATTAATTTAGCATCTTTCCACTCTATTGCTAAAGCATTCTCGTGTGGTCGCGCCTATATTCAAGGACGTGCGAGCGTGCACACATTTTCCGCTGCTTTTTTCTCTCTCTCTCTCGAATGTTCCCCGGGTTCGAAAGTACGCGTTATTCGCAAAAGAACTCACCACGGATAAGACTGGCAACAAAGAAGATTGTCAAATGTTCAAACAAACCTTCAAAATGGGTGAAATAGACGAGTGCTTAAGAATGTAATCAGATGAAAATCATTCTAAGGCGTGCTTCGAAAATGAAGACCCCTATACAAACGAATGTTTATTTAATTAAGATTTTAAAACGAAGTAAAATAACTTTAAGGCCTATTGAAAGTAATCTTTCCTCCGAAGAAATAGCAGTGTGAATACCGGCTGCTCTCGGTACCGATGACGCAAGTGCATGATAATCCTTCGAAACCTGTTTGGGTTTGTGCTTTTTTTTCAAGTTGTCCCCTTCTTTTTCGCGAGTTCCAGGATCGCGCATGCACTTTTGGTGGTTTGCGGGATATTGTGTACATGTAGATGAATTAAACATTATGGTTTAGTTTCCGTGAAGTTGTGTTGAATGGGAACTACAGAGGATTGATATATATATTATATATATATATATATATATACACATATATATATATATATATTATATATATATATATATACACATATATATATATATACATATATATATATATATATATATATATATATATATATATATATATATATATATATTATATAACGATTGTACGGAAAAACTCACACGAACGGCACAATAATGGGACGGCACAATAGAACACAAATAGAATATCAACATTTAAAAGGACACTCACACGGTAAATTGTTCGAGCTTTCGGCCCTCTCAGAGGCCTTCTTCAAGTGTACTTCCACCACTTGAAGAAGGCCTCTGAGAGGGCCGAAAGCTCGAACAATTTACCGTGTGAGTGTCCTTTTAAATGTTTATATATATATATATATATATATATATATATATATATATATGTATATGTATATATATATATGGATAGGCCCGCAATCGCGTGGCAGACGGTTGGAATTGGTGGTGTGGGTATATATCTGTCGATATCCTGCATTTTATTCTTTTTATTTAATAGACCCATCTTTTTAACAGTTATGTAGCGTGATCTGAATATACTGTTATTAAATATTGTTGTATTGAAGTACTTTCTTTCGTGTGATTTATTTATCGGGTGCATGATCAAACTAATATTTGTGTAGAGGTAAAATGATTTGGTTCTGCATGTGGTTTTACTATTCTGTCTCACCTAACACTCCCGTCTCGGCTTGCAGGATATAATGTAAATGTAGATGAAGCGTGTCCAACACACATTTTGTCAAATTTGTTGTCATTCTGAACTCAGCTTATTTCGCAGGTATTACAATACCTTTGATAACTCCACAAGCATGGATAGGCGAAAAGTGTGCATTTTGATGTTGAATTTGATATTTTCCAAACGAACGGTGCCAGAGTCGTCTTCATGGATTTTCCATGGTTTTACAGCTATCGACGTTCCATCTATGGTGGCGGAGATAGACAACGGCGAAATTCCCGCGACTGACATCGTGACTCGATTGAAAACCTGAGATGCTTTCAAGGGAGTGTGCAAATTGTCTCTCCAGTAGTATAAGATGATTAAACTTCGGGTTTACGGCGTGGAGGAATGTGAAACGCAGAAAATAATTCCAACTAAGATTTTCTAGACAATTGTGCAATCGCAGCACAAATGGCTGTAACAAAATTGGAGATACAACACCAAAAAAGCACAATATTGTCATGAAAATATTTCGTATAAATATTACTTCAATGATTCAACGTGAAATCACACGAGTCTAAGCCTAAAACGAATGAAATTTAGCGATTTTTGTTTTCGATAAAATATACTAAACGAACTTTTTCTCGTGAACTTCTATTCTTACGGACATTTCTTCGATTCATTCAAAAAATAATTCGCATGCGCCATTGTCGTTCCCATCCGTCTTACTTCGACAATTCAAACGGACAAGAGGCACATGGCTACGCTTAATCCCGACGTGCATTAAATCAGCTGCTCCAATCTGCGGAGAGAGCATCCATGAATAATCGTACTTCCGCATTATGAGCGATAGTTATTTTTTTTTCAAGGAAAATTCAAGTGCGCAAATTCTTTTACCCCAACAAACAAGGAAGAATCAACTCATGGCTGTCGAACAAAGCACACATTTCTCTATTTCTTGTCCCCCTCCAAATTTAATTTGCGAGTGCATGCACGTAGCCGGAGAGCGGGGGCTCCCGAGGCTGAAAGTTAATTTCAAAATGTTGAAAGTGTCGCGACGAAAGACGAGCACATTCACTGAGTCTGTGGGCTCTAGGACGTTGCCCCAAGCCAAATGAACAGTTATCTATATCATAACCGAAGCAAAAAAAACTTCGGTTTCAAGATTAAAATCGATCCACGAGAAGGGATAATGGAAATATTATTCTCCCCCATGACGCTCAATTAAAAATAAAACACCAGATAATTTGAATCACGAGTTGCCTACTCTGTGACTTTATCGCAAACGATAACCTTTTTCTCCTTTGCAAAAAATTAAGCGGCGAATTTATCATATGCTCCAGTATCAAACTTCTCGTGCCAACCCACGATGGAAAATTCGTCACATAAAAAATTCAAGAAGAAAAACGAAAAGGATAAGATATATGGGACTTAAAGATGACCTAAACTTATTCGCTATGTCACGCCTGAATTTCTGAATCGAACTCGGGGTGGAATAAGGCACCTTACTCCGGAATTAAATGTCATTGAGCGGTGTCTCTAGACACTGGAAAATTCATTCATACACTGCATCGAGACCGCACCGTTCTTCGGATGGTGCGATTTCTGTCAGAAGTGCAATTAATTTAATTAGAAAAGGGTGGCTAGACGTGATAGAAAACTGGTGCTGCGGAAGAATGATGAAACTAAAATGGACGGTAACAAAGCAAGAAATTACTCGAAGATATCATCACATAAGCTAGTACATGGGTAAACGAGTGCTGGTGAATAGATCTGCGGGTTCACTCGGGCATGAGATACACGTAGATTTGGTTTATACATCCTATATGAAGAATTTAAATTGAGCTGCAAACGGAATTGCGCAAACCAGTAAGACACTGCATAGAAATCCACAGAAACGAGAAGTGAAGAAAATATCGGCGAGAATACAAAAACTCAAATTTTAATGAAGCAGGAACATTCTAGCGAGCATTTTGTCAGTTCTGACGATAATTTAAATACTTGCGGAATACTTATATCCCTTACAAAAGTGATACTGGTGATGACTGTGCCAGTGAAGAACGTGAGCAGACCTATGTGAGACATGACACCGGTAATGAGTTCTCTATCAACACTTATAACCTTCATAGGGGCGGCAACGTGGTCCAGCTCACTTGTCGCCCTTCGCTTCGTCCCTGGAAGACTACTCTGTCGTAAGCGCAAGTGGAAGTGGCTTCATAAACATTTCGATGCAGAAATCCCCGACCACGAATCCATCCCGACCGGAATATCTGCAACTCAAGTTGAATTTCTTCGCTCTACATACTCCATCGGGATCGAAATACGCACATATGTGCATTAATTGCCACCATTATCGACCCCGCCCCCTTTCCTCCCTCGTTGAAAGAAACGAGGGGCCTCCCCTAACACGTCATCATCGGGGTCATTATGCACGGTGAAATCCCAAATCGCTCTCCCGCGGGCGATTGGCGGATTTTCCGGGGGATCCCCTCCCTTCCCCTTACAACCTTGACTCCAAGAGGCACTCCGGAATGATAGATAGACGCTAGGAGCTCGGGAAAAACTCAGGGGGGAGGGGGGAAGAAGAGAGAAAGGAAAACGAAGCGAAACTAGTCGGTTGGACGAAAGTAGCTTTTTGCCTACGGTCGATTGCGTAAAGACCTTGCGCACTTCGCGTTGAGCTAGGTCGAAAGCAGGTGATGAGGCCGGGTTCCATAAGGGTCTCCTTCAATCAACTGCCCTTTCTCTCTCTCACACACACACAAACACACACACACATACACGCACAATCACAAACACGCACAGCCGAAAGAGGGGAGGGTAGAGTTGGAGTGATGAGAGCGAATGCACTTCTGCAAGGTCAGTTGCGCGAAACTACCAAGGTGAACGAGTCGAGCGCGGAGCGATAGGACTCGTGTGCGTTCCCAAGGGTGTTGGACTTACGGGCGTCAGGGTTCGGCGTATTTGAATAGGCCCGGCGGCATTTTAGGGCCCGGATCTGGAGCGGGGAAAGGACTCCTTAAGTCGCAGGGGATTCAAACTCTGCCCTTCAATTCTCATTCGTGAAAATCATCGATTCCGTGTACACAGAGATAAGAGGAGCGATTTCTCTCGATCCCATTTAATGTTTACTCTCTTTAAAAGGTCAGAGTTTAAACGTCTTCGCCTGCGGTGAGTGAGTTGAAATTTAAAATATTAAAATGTGGTCGTTATTAATAGCTCACCCACTAAGGAATTGGCTTCCGCCTGACCCAGCACAAACATTTCTCGATGCCGTGTTTCTCTTACGAACTGAGAATTTTAACGCTCTTAATCACTGCTTAATATCGCACTAAATATCCTAAAAGCTTATATTTAATCATTCTTGAACTGCACATACTATCTACCTCCCTTCATGCAGTAAAACGTTTCTGTTCCTATACCTCACTCTTATTAATCATTACAGCATCTATCACCCTCAATTCAACATCACTACATTGCCTCTATGAATCCTAACTTTGCCTCTTCTTTCGAGTGTCCCCTTGGAACCACTCTCCCCACACCAGGTCACCTCCCCGTTCATTTCCCTCTCCATCAATTTTATTTTCTCCACGCTCACATATCATGATTCTCCAACTACTCGTATCTTCCCGTCGCATCGACTAAGCTTCAGAACCAAAGAACACTGCGCTTAGATCGTTTTCGTCTAAAATGCTTTCTTCATTATTGATGTATCAGGCATATATTTAACTCATGGATGGAACTAATGAAATAAGTAATAAAATACATGAAATTGAAAACATAATTAGGTCATGAAGAGATGAGTAGTAAGGAAAGTGAATATGGTCGCGGTGTCAAAGCCTAAGACCACTATAAGAAGTACTAAGACTAATGATAATTACTGTAAATGAAATATTTAAGGGTGACTATATAAGCTATATCGTACTTAAGCGATCACAATATAGATATATGTTTAAAATAATGTGAGCGAGGAAACTACTCTGGGGAAAAAAAGACAACTACGCTATAATGTCGCTTACTAGGCTATCGCAGTGTTCTCTTCATTCTATTTTTCCCGCAATTCAGTCAAAACTTCTAACTCCATACGTAAAGGTCTAACTATTAATTTCTTTATTTCATTTTTCGCTAAAAATTTGATTGAATAAGGCATTAGCAAATATGTTTTAGCAGAAAAGTATGGTAATTACCCACATGGCATCAGCATTTGTTGCCTACCCAAAGATATTTAACTAGAGTCCTCACGTGCTTCATATCAAAAAAATAATCCAATACACACCCATACATGAAATCATGTCATCATTTTTTTCCTTCGTTACGGGTGCAATTTACTCCATTTCACAGTTTCAGACAGTTTTACAAGATCCTAGGACAACCATTAGGTTCATATGCAGATTTTCCTGGCTGAATTTTAGGTTGGGATAAACGGAAAGTTAGCAAGGTGAAGAAAAAAATAGTGTGAAAGTCATTCTACGCGGACAAATATAATCCTGAGCTTACTTTAACATTCTTTCTTCAAGCCAGTGGTTTGGAATGTGAGTTGATTACATAAAAAAAGACGAGGCGATCGTTTCGCGTTTAGGTAACCCAGGCGGCCTCGTTATGATTTTGCAATACTTGCATCATAAATTTACCATAAAAATTCAAGACTCGTCAACAAGAAATCCTTGTAAAGAAGTATTTATACTCAGGTGTGTGCATCCCGCGGCGGCAACCTACAAGCAAGCCGTTAAGTTTTTTTTTCCTTGTTGGGAAATAAATGAAAATGCTATGCTATATGTATGTACTTTTCTGAAAACTTTAAAACTTGAGTTTTCTGGAATAGGCCGTCTGAAAACGTAGAGAATTTGTGGCGCCACCCAATTAAGAAGCGTGTCTCTCTAAAGCAGAGGTCCCCAAATTATGGCTCCTGGTTCAGATCCGGGCCGTGAAAGGTGCGTATTATGCCACCCGCGCACGTATTGGATGTGATATACTTGAGTCCATCAACCCTAGCTTTTTCGTGATATTCTTTTGTTGTTGATAACGCTAACAAATTATATCAGAAATAAAAAATGTCTAAATGAAGGAATATATAGAAAACTCTTTTAGACACGATATCATTTAATGGCTTTGCATAAAAACAATTTGTGGTTACATAACTTGGTGCCTCTCGTAGTCAATTAAATTATCGAAATTAATTTAGTCGTGAATATTTAATGTTTCCTATTTTTTATATTCTTAATGAGTAATTGTCTTTCTTTTAATTGAAATTATAATTGAACGAAATACATAAATGTTCATTTAGAAACCAACACCGTCGTCCACATGCTTTCATATCCCACCTCTCAAAACGTTTATAGATCCGTGCTCTGAAGTATGAAGGACAATCACGTCATCTACATTTAATATGAGCACTCATGAAACATGAAGGAGGTTGATATGTTATCATTGCAAGGAATCAAAAAACTACGTTCCCCACCCTTGGAGTCATCGTAATTAAATGCTACGGTTCATGATTCAAGAATCATAGCAGAAGCATCATCAGCAATTAGATATTGGAAGATTCGTTCCTTTCTTCCCTTTCTCGCTAACTCCCTTACGCGTCACTGATTTAGGTATCCTCCACCTCACAGCGATGAATCGTCGGGGTCTTGTGATTATGTCTTTTGCAACGCAAATTATTGTATTTTTCCACTCCCCGACTAGCAATTGGTCTATTTATATACGAGGGTAAGTCAATATATAAGTCGAAAACGCCAGCGAAACAAAAGCATGAGCTGTTGGGAACACCCTGTAGTCCAACCCCTGGACTACTGCGTCCCCAAAAACTTCATAATTATATCGCATCTGTTTACAAACTACGGATGAAATGGTGTCACATTACCTTTCATCACCCGTCATTAATTCATGAACATGATACTTTGATCCGTCCTTAAATGACAGCTATTCTGCATATACCACCTTCGTCCCTATTAATCTAATTTCTTAGAAGAAAATTGACGGGGCATCTGGCAGTGAAGCGTAATTATTTAAACCTTCAATAGATGAAGTTACGTTAAGATGTGCTATGATGAAATTTTCAGATCATCTGTCATTCATTCAGATCATTTCAGATCATTCATCACGTGGTTCCACCCAATCTAGTCGCCTGGTTTTCGAACCATTGGATAATGCACTCGACGGCTAGTCTGAAAGTTGTGGTTTCGAACCCTTTCTTCTAGATATGTGACGCGTCGTACCACTATGCCATGGGTTTTTTCAAAGTTGAGATGCCTCCCTCAGACCTTCCTCGACGTACATACTCGCTTTCTCCATTCTTGAAAAGGCTTGTCAAAAGCTTTGAAATGGCGTTTGGTTTTGCACGGCTGGGAAATATTATCACTGAAGCGAAATGAACGGGGAGGAAAACAAATGAGGAAGTACTAGGTATGGTGGGGGAAGAGAGGGGATTGTTAGGAGAAATCATAAAGGGACAGAAATGACGGATATAAAGTAGATTGATTGGCAATAGGATATTGAAGACTGTGATAGAAGGGAGAACGTTAGGCAAACGAGGAAGAGGCAAGAAAAGG